>NW_026264483.1:0-973 GCF_000817695.3 Arachis duranensis
TAGGCCAATTTGGCATCTTTGGAGTTCTTGTTTGCTATTTTGTAGAGTTCACACGAGATTAGCTGATGAACCTCTACTTCTCTTTCCAACATGATGTAGTGAATCATCACTGCTCTTTTAACAGTGACTTCAGAACGGTTGCTGGTGGGCAATATAGAATGCCCAATGAAGTCCAGCCAGCCTCTGGCAACTGGTTTGAGATCTTTCCTCTTGAGTTGATTTGGGATGCCAGTGGTGATGGTGGTCCACCTGGCTCCAGGGATGCATACATCCTCTAGAATCTTGTCCAGGCCTTTTTTTTACCTCATTATTCTCCTGTTAAAAGAGTCTGGGTCATCTTTCAGTTAAGGAAGCTTAAAGATCTCCCTAATTTTGTCAGGGTGGATGTGAATAATCTTTCCTCTGACCAAGGTTTGATAGTCATAGAGGGCAGTTCCAGTTATTCTTTGCCTGTCTGTCTGCCACAGATTAGCGTAGAACTCCTGAACCGTATTCCTTCCCACTTTTGTTTCAGGATTAGATAGGATTTCCCAGTTCCTGTTTCGAATTTGCTCTTGGATCTCCGGATATTCATCTTCTTTCGGATCGAACTTGACTTCCGGGATCACTGATCTTAGACCCATTATTTTGTAGTAATGGTCTGAATGTTCTTTGGTTAAGAACTTCCCTTGATTCCAAAGTGGTTTTGGAATATTCTCTTTCTTGCCTCTTGGAGTGGGTTGTTTTCCTTTATGAGCCATGATCTTAGTGATTATGTTTTTGTGATCACAGATAAACACACCAAACTTAGAGGTTTGCTTGTCCTCAAGCAAAAAAAAAAAGAAAGGAGAGGGATAGGAGGAGAGCAAGTGTGGAATGGTGGATGATGGGAGGGGCGCCGAATATGGATATAAAGGGGGGAGGGTGGGTTTCGAAAATAAGAAAAAAGATAAGATAGAAGATATGATTTATAAAAGATAAATATAATAAGAAA
>NW_026264483.1:9840-10966 GCF_000817695.3 Arachis duranensis
TGTGTGGGCTCTTCTTGACTCTGAACTGAGAGAGGCTCTTCATGCTTACTCTCTTTTGTCACAGAGGGATGGCCATGTGCCTTAAACACAAGGTAGTCCCCATTCAATTGAAGGACTAATTCACCTCTGTTGACATCTATCACAGCTCCTGCTGTGGCTAGGAAAGGTCTTCCAAGGATGATGCATTTATCCTCTTCCTTCCTAGTGTCTAAGATTATGAAATCAGCAGGGATGTAAAGGCATTCAACCTTTACTAACACGTCCTCTACTATTCCATAAGCTTGTCTTAATGACTTGTCTGCCAATTGTAATGAGAACAAGGCAGGTTGTACCTCAATGATCCCCAGCTTCTCCATTACAGAGAGTGGCATAAGATTTATCCCTGACCCTAGATCACATAGAGCTTTTTCAAAGGTCATGTTGCCTATGGTACAGGGTATTAAGAACTTGCCAGGATCTTGTCTCTTTTGAGGTAAAATTTGCTGAATCCAGGTATCTAGTTCACTAATGAGCAAGGGAGGTTTACTTTCCCAAGTCTCATTACCAAACAACTTGGCATTCAGCTTCATGATAGCTCCTAAAATATTGAGCAACTTGCTCTCCAGTCACAGCTTCATCCTCTTCAGAGGAAGAATAGTCTTCAGAGCTCATGAATGACAGAAGGAGATTTAATGGAATCCCTATGGTCTCTATATGAGCCTCAGATTCCTTTGGATCCTTAATAGGAAACTCCTTTTTGCTTGAGAAATGTCCCAGGAGGTCTTCCTCACTAGGATTTTCGTCCTCCTCCTCCCTTGTGCATTCGGCCATATTGATCACATCAATGGCCTTGCACTCTCCTTTTGGATTCTCTTCTGTATTGCTTGGGAGAATACTGGGAAGAATTTCAATGACTTTCTTACTCAGCTGGCCCACTTGTGCCTCCAAATTTCTAATGGAGGACCTTGTTTCACTCATAAAACTTAAAGTGGCCTTTGACAGATCAGAGACTAAATTTGCTAAATTAGAAGTGCTTTGTTCAGAATTCTCTGTCTATTGCTCAGAAGATGATGGAAAAGACTTGCTATTGCTCAGCCTATTGCGTCCACCATTGTTAAAGCCTTGTTGAGGCTTTTGTTGATCCTTC
>NW_026264484.1:0-10966 GCF_000817695.3 Arachis duranensis
TATCATATATATAGTTAATAACTTTATCTTTACTCTCCTTCACAAAAACGATAAAGAATATGTTTAATTAATTTATTTCCTAGGTCTGAACTTTATTTATTTATTTTTTCTTTTTCATAAACATTGCAGTTGAAGATTTGAAGCTACGATGGTTGAAATGCTTTGAACACTGCCTAATAAGTGCCTATATAACACGATGTATTATATATCAGAAGCTATAATAACTTCTAAATGTGCTTCCTGATTTGCACTTGGACCTTCTTTTCCAACTTCATCACAAGGCTCCGTAGTACGGAAACAATAATTAGCCACTAGAAGAAGAAGATTATTATGAAGATCAATTATAATCTCATAAATATGCTTGTAGTAGAAGCAAACTCCCACAACTAATATCATTAGGACGTTAAGGATAATAAACCACCAAAGCTGAGCCACCAGGATCCACAAGAGTGACTCACATGAAAGAGAACGATTATTGTTATTGAATTCGGCATAATAACAATGTTATGGTTTGTGATTGCTAGTGCCATTGCATGACAAGGTGTAGCTAAAAGGAAAAGTAACATGCTTGCATGAATTTCTTGAAATGGATTGGTGTTGATGCCTTCATACTTTATTGCAATTGAAGCTAACTCCAATGTCACAACACAAATGTAGACTCTAAGAGGTATCCAGAAAAAAAAAAAAGGGAAAAGTGTAGTTAATAGATAAAATTACGAAATAAAGAACAGGACAATAATTGACTGATTAAAATAATCTAAATAATTAATATTAAATTAAAAAATAAATATTTAAATAATTTAAATAATCAACTTGATATTTTATACTGAACATTTAAATAATTTTAGAATAAAAAGATTAAAATAAATAAAATTTGAGCAAACTTTAATTTCCACCCACAAATATTCAAAGCTTCAATAAACTTATCAATTAAAAAATAAAATTGACTTTGTGCCTATAAAAAAAATAGATTTTAGTTATAAAACTATACAATTCCAAAAAAAATTATCCATAATTCTTAAATGATCAGTTTTAACCTAACCTAACTTATTTATCTGTAATTCTCAAGCCTTGACCCTTTACCCTTTGGTGCAGCGGTGCTTGTATATGACTTGCATTTCCACATCTCTTGCTCCTGCATGCAAATTATTGTTTGTTTTTGTAGCTGAGATGAGAATCCATCGTTGATCGCTAATTACTATTCCGTATCCACGCCATTTTTAGGCAGCACTCACCAACTAATGCTGGAGGCTCATCGCAACGCCAGCGTTCGTGATCAGAGAGGATTTTGGAGTGTGATGCTGGGGGTGCTAAAGTGTGGATAAGAGTTGGATGGAAAATGATTTATTAGGTAATGGTGGTAAAAGGCTGGAAAATGATTTATAACTAATTTTATTTTTTCATAAATAAATTTATCAATGTTATTCTAAAGTTTAAACACATAATATTAAATAAGATAAAATTTAATTTAGTTTTTAATGTTTTATCTAAGTCCTAATTCTATTTTTAACGTTTAAAATATTTTAATTTTTTTAAATATTTTATTTCATTGAATTTTATCTTCAATTAAAATTAATTTTTAAAAATATATATATATTTTTCTATTATAATTTTTTTATTGTTCTTTTATCATTTTTACTCTCAATTTACTAGAACCACCGCTATAATTACTTTTTTCTTAATAAAAGATAATAGCATTATGGTTATCATAATTATGATTTTTGCTATTATTTAAAAAGAAATTATAATAAAAGAAAAAATATTTTTAAAATAAAAATTTTAATTTTAATCAAAGAACTAAAATATAACAAAATAAAATATTTAGAAAAAAATAAAATACTTTAAATATTAAAAAATATTAAAATTTAATTTAAATCTTAAAAATTAAAATAATACTTTACTCCTTAAATAAAAAAAAAAAACGTGCCCATTCAAAAAGTATTTTTATGTAAAACAAAAAATTTCTTTTGTTAGGTGTGTCCAATGCATATCCCCGTATCCGGTTGGCAAAAAGTGTTGGATTCAAATTTTGAACATTAATTATAACCATATAGTCCAACCCCACATTTTGGGTATCTAAGATGTTATTTTTACATTGCATTCATCCGAATTAAAAGTGAGTATCATTATTGTTGTTAAAGAATAAAGAGAGATTACAAAGAAAGCTGGATTACCTGTGGGAATGGGTGCTTGTTGTGACGATATTAGTACTATTGCTACTTCCTGTCATGTTAGCGTGTTACACTGATCGGATGAACAAATGATAGAGTATTTCTATAAAATGGAAATATATATGTTGCTTACAAACACTAATTATGGGAGGGTTCTATGTTGAGGAAGTAGGTATTTATAAGAAATTATTCTCTCTCTCTCTTACATTAGATATTGAAACAGTAGTGACAATGGAATAGATTAGATATATTGAAACAGTAGTGAGAATGAAAAGAGACAGGAGAGACAGGATCTACATGATACCGCCGAATTATTAGAAAAAAAAAAAAAGATTAGTCACACCGCCATTTCTTTTTTTGCCGATCCTATATTTATATATTTAGGAAAATTGCTAGAATGATTATTTTTAACTAATAGTTAATCATCAATGTTTTAAAGTTTAGATTAAAATTTAAAAATATGGTATTGAATTATAGTAAACTAAAAAGTTAAATTAATAATTAAAATTATAATAACTAAAAATAATAAATTTTACTAAATTTTAAATATTTTTCTATATTTAATTTAGCCCCTCTCAATCTCTCTCAGTTTTCGTAAAATAATTTTAAAATAAATATTTGTATACAGTTGAATTTGTCTTTGTACATATTATATAGTCTAAGAATATAGAAACGACCCAATAAAAATTCGTGAAATTAATTTTTGGTCCTTAACTCTATCTAAAATTTAACCTAGTTCTTTTCTTGAATATACATCTCTATCATTTTTTTTCTTATGCTTATTTAATTAATATCAAAAGTAGTAGCTAGATACAAAAAATTGATCTTTTATACTATTTATATTATTTTTTATTTATATATTATTTAAAGATCTCGGTCAGAGCAGGCATATGCCAAACGTGAATACCCCCTGAAGCAACGGAAAGAACATCTGGTAGAGAAACTCAATCCTGAGTGAAATAAATCTCACGGCTTCGATCTTTTTTAATAAAATCATCACGTAATAAATCAACAAAACCTAAAGTAATATCTCTTTCCCCTTCAAGTTTACCTACTACGGTACCGGCGTGAATATGATCTCCACCAGACAAACGTAACGATTTAGCTAGTACACGAAAGTGCATACCATGATTCTTCTGTCTATCGATAACTGCGTGCATTGCACGATGGATATGAAGAAGTAGTCCATTATCCTGGCAATAATGAGCCAAACTAGTATTTGCAGTGAATCCCCCTGTTAAGTAATCGTGCATTACGATAGGAGCGCCCAATTCTCTAGCAAATACAGCTCTTTTTATCGTTTCTTCGCATGTACCTGGCCTTTCGAGAATTTCATTTGTACAGAAGGATTCCTTTCCTCACGCGAAAGGAAAGGTCGTCAACTCCATTTGTTAGAACAGCTTCCATTGAGTCTCTGCACCTATCCCTTTTTTATTCTCGCTTTCTTAATGTTTATTTCCTTTCCGAAAACGGGATTTGGCACAGGATTACCCTTTGTTAATTCCAGGGTTTCTCTGAATTTGAAAGTTATCACTTGGTAAGTTTCCATACCAAGGCTCAATCCAATTAAGTCCGTAGCGTCTACCAATTTCGCCATACCCCCTTTTATTTATATATTATTTAAAAAGAGAGAAAGGTACGATACCTATTAATTATTGTTTCATAGAAATTTCGCTGCAAGAGGGAATGCTGAAATGACATGCAGGACACAAATCTCTTAGCTTTATTTATATATTATTTGAAGAGAGAGAAAGGTACCTATTTTTTAGGGCAATTTATCCAAATAAATAAAGTGGGTGAAAGTTTTACTCAAATACACAAAACAGATATCTCTTACGTACATGTGCATTTTCACACTTCTATGTAATCCGTGGAAAGCTACCACGGTTTCTCATTTGAACATAAACCGTGGCAGCTAGCAACGGATTATGAGTTGTGTGGTTTGTGTGTAAACCGTGGCAAGCTGCAACGGTTTACGATGGGACAAAGCGAAGCATAAACCGTGGCAGGCTCCCACGGTTTATGAAGGAGGAATTTTGATCATAAACCGTTGTAGGTTACAACGGTTTAGGAACGGAAACTCTATATATATGTGGGTGATATTCTACTTGCATAAGAGATCATTCTCACAATGGCAAGTGAGGAGGAGAGTGTTCTTGTCTTAGTGCATTGCTCTGGGAAAATTAAAAAAAGCAAAAGCTATGGTATAAAGTTCACTGATAGAGAACCACTGAGTGTGTTCATCAGTTCGCCAAGCACTTTGTCATATCTAAAGAACAGCATCTTGCAGAAGCTTGGCGTCTTTGGTACCAAGTGGGTGAAGAAGCTATTCTACAAGATTCCCATCGCAGTTGTCTCGACCGGTGTTCAGTATGATACCTTTGTGCTAGCGGCTGATGAAGATATTAGGGTTCTGTTCCATTGTGTTAGGAGTTTTTCAGAGATCTGAATTCACGAGTTGTTTGCGAAGTTGGAGGTCGGTGTCGATAGTTCTGGGGCATCAGCTCCAGTTCATAGCTCGACTGCCGTGGAGGTGCGTCAAGTTCGATACCTGCGGTCAGACTGTATCTTCCGCCGGTGGGATCTTCTTTTTATAATGTAATATTTCTACTCTTTAATTTTTTGATAAACGATAAACCATAATTAAATGTTATTGTAATCTATTTTTTTTATTTTTTATTTTATTCTTATTTATTTAAATTTTTTATTATAAATTTTATTATTTTTATCTTTTATACGTTAATTTATTATAAATCTTTACAAGTCACATGTTGAGTCTTCTCAATATTAAAATTACGTTCCTTATGTACTTAATTTCATTGATTTATTAATCACGTGACAACAAATTTAGGGCAATTTACCCAAATAAATAAATTGGGTGAAAGCTTTACTCAAATACACAAAATAGATATTTCTTACGTGATTGTATATTTTTACACTTCTATGTAAACCGTGGGAAGCTACCACGGTTTCTGATTTTAACATAAACCGTGGCAGCTAGCAACGGATTATGGGGTTTGTGGTTTGTTTGTAAACCGTGGCAAGCTCCAACGGTTTACAAAGAGAGAAAGCTAAGCATAAACCGTGGCAAGCTCCCACGGTTTATGAAGGAGGAATTTTGATCATAAACCATTTATTTTTAGATGTTTGATTGCATCAATGTGGTATCATTTAGATTGCGCATGATAATTGTGACAGAATACATGTATATAATAGAAGCTCAAACCGCTTAAACTATCAAATACATAGCAGATAACATATTAGACAATTCTCAAACCTTTTTAACTATCAAATACGTGGCAAATAATAAATTACAGAAGTCTGAAATACATAAGGCTAAATAGCATGCGAAGAACAAAAACTAACATAGTTCCTACCGGACATGACAATATGACATAACTAATCAGAATTCTCAATGGTGTCACTGTCATCATCGTCGAACTGACCGAGCAGGTGACCTCCGGTGCCACACAATGGAGGATGCCTCACCCTCCTAGGTCTCTACTCTGCCGCTGGTCCTGATGGCTATGCGGGAACGACGCTGAATGCTGAGGCTGGGGTCCCTCCTAATGGGATCCATGGGTCAATCGGAGATGCTATAGGCTCGTTGAGGTCAACGGCCAACTGAGGAAGAACATCGTCAGTCTGTGGCTGGGGATCAGCAAACTGGGACTGGTCGTCAGGCATCTGTGGCCTATAATGGGTCCCATCATCATCCATGAGCATGTCTGCTATATCCCTATAGAACTCTGACTCAGTAACAGGATCATCGATGTCCATCCCAACAGCCACGGTGGTATACCCAGCAAACACATGTGGGGCGACATTCCCAAAGAGCTGAGAACTACTACCCACATCGTAGGTTGGCTGATCCATAGCTGAGGCTGAACCAACTACATCCTCACCAACACCATGCTGAGTGCTCTGATCATCAACGGAAGGTACTCTACCTCCAGCCCCTCCACGGCCGTCCCGCCCTGCCTGTCGTCTGTCTCTACGTCGAAGAACACGATAATCCGCCGCATCTCCATGATCAGCTCTAGGGATGTCCTCCTCCAAACGGTCAGCCAGCTCTCGCCACTCTCGATCCGTGGTACGGGTGCCTATACGCCGACGCCGATCTACTCGCCTGTTATCTGGTCTGTCGTAAACGTGCAGTCTAGGAGGTGCCTGCGAGGACCCTCTATGACGAGCCTCCTCAGTCAACACAATCGGCCTAGGATCCTGAAATGCAACATCTGTGGATAGGAATCTGTGCGCCACACGGCACCACCACTCCAGGTAGTCTGATGATGGACCGGGATCAAGGACTCGATCGACCCAAATGACTGAATGAAGCCGGTTCTCCCAATGCTGATGCCACTCCCGATAATACGTGGGGAACCACCTGTCCCCACCCCTACCATCCTTCGCATGTAGTCAATCTATGTTCAGAGCTGGCTGAGGGAGATGCTGAAGATCGTCAAACTGCGGTAGAACCCGGTCGACCTGATGCTGAAGGTTGTGGTAGGCTTAGAGAAGGGGGGTTGAATCTATGCCTTCCTCTTAGGTTGCTGTTATTACCCTTTTAAAATTAATTTGCAATTCTGATTCTGTTTGAACTTAGCAGCGGAAATTTATGAGACAATTTATTTTTGTCTCATGAATATCAGAAAACAGAACACAGCAGAGAAGAGAAAAGCTAACACCAGCAAGTATCCTGGTTCGGTTGCCTTGTGCTATGAAACCTACATCCAGTCTCCTCCACAACTATGGAATAATTTCACTATAGTTAACAGTATTGCATACACCAATAACACAGGATTGACTCAATCCTTTCACACTCAAGTTCTAACCTAACTTGATATTGGCTATGCTAATACCTAACTATACCTCTTAGTGCTAACCCAACTAAGAAAGGGATACCTCACAGGTACAAGATACAAGACATAAACATACCTAAAGAAATCTGAAAATAACTCTAGGCTTTTCTCTCAAGTGTTTCACTCAACCTTTTTCCACTCATGGCTTTTACTTGAGTTTTCTCACAATGCCTTTTCTCACTAGAAATTACAGAATGATAAACATTGAAAAGTACATTACAATCAGTAAAACATGAAGGAGTTTGACTTCATCAGCAGCCTCTTTGCTATGTGCAAAACCAGATTCGCAAAACCTCAGATGCAGTTCTTTAGTATTGGCCGAATGCTTCTTTGAAAGTAAGCATTATCCAAGTAGAGGAACTTCTTTACAGAACACTGTTCTCACACTCTGGTTTTCTCTCCTTACTCCTGAATGAACAGCAAGCTTCTTTTTATCTCCTTGCATGTTGCTTGGTTCTTCTTCCAAGGTCAACACCTTGAGCCTTGAGCTTCACCAACTTACCACGTCACTTTTCCAGTTAATCCCCAAATTAGAAATTTGAGTCTGACTTTTTCTTGCTTGACCGAAAGTCTCAGGGAAGCAAAGAAAATTATTTTCAATGGTGAACCCAGATCTGAACCCTTGAGATACTTCTTGGTCCCCAAGAAACAATCTTGACTATTGATGTACAGTAGTGGTGAACAGAGATTACTTTCTTCATTTATCCCAAATTGATTTTCAAGCTGTCTCCTTTTTACTTGACCAAAGACATTTGACATCATACACAGATGTTTCCAATGGTAAAACCCTATCTCAGCCATTGAAAACTAACTTGGTCCCCAAGATACACTTGTGACCGTGGATACACAGCAGATTAGAGCAAAAATCAACTTTCCCTTGTAACCCATTTTTGGAATGGCAGAGTGTTGGGAAGAAGAGAAGAAAATGAGATGCATGTAGAAGGAAATGAAAATCACCTTTAACTTCGGACCTCTTCTTGATATAGATTGATGATGGGTGATTAGACTTCTATCATTTGCTTAATCTTCTCTTTCTTGCTTCTTTAGTGAATAGCTTAGGGAAGAAGCTCTCTCTTTCTTTTTCTGAGTTCTGACCAAGAGGGGACAGGTTAACGTTGCTTTTGGGTGAGAGCAAGATGGAAGAGTTTGAATGAGAGAGGCAACGAGCTAGGCTTGGATCGAATCTTTTTCATTCAGCCCGTTGCCTTGTATTCTTTGTTTCTTTTGGGCTTCGTTTGCATTTTAGCCCACCAGCCTTATTTATATGTTTCTCTCATTCACTTGGGCTGCTGCTGCATTATATTTATTTTTGTCCTGCAACATATCATCACAAATAATCAGCAGCATATAATTATAAATAATTAATATTTAATTATTTATTTTGCCCAATAAAATAATGTTTGTCATCACTAATTAATTTAGTTAATTTTCTTAAATCAACAGATGCCACTCAATCGCAGCAAAATATATCAGGCTAGTGATGGCCGTCCATAACCTACGGTGCTCGTCAGCTAGTATCTCCGGGTGAATAACAGCACCAACCTCGGCAGAAGAATAAGGCTCCCACACAAACTGTATCGAAATAGTAAGGGTTTCGTCAGACCACGACACTTAACATAAACCACTGAAACTAAGAGCAATAACTAAATGACTCACATCGTGGACACGCAATCGATCCAAGGAAAGGCGTGCAGACACTAATCTTTGATCCCCTGGATCGTTCCTCGGCAGATACGTTGCCCACCTACAATTTTAATTGAAATCATGTCATAACTAGAAATAACACATAATGTTGAACAACTTGTGAACCGAAAATAATAAACCGTACCTGCAGGCAAGAGAAAACCCAAATACATCAAACCCACTAGGCCTCAGCGTGGGAAACCTCCAGAAAATCCAAGACTGTAGAAACTGTAGCGGCCCGGCCAAGTTAACAATGTTTCTGTTCGTCCCACGACAAAGACATCTATACAACCAGGCCAGTGCAGCCGAACCCTAGCTATATCTGCCTAAGTCGTCCAACGATGCCAAATAAGGCAACCAACGAAGGTGGACCCAGTTTGCATTTTGTCCGCAAACAGCTGAGACGACAATAGCATCAAAATATAAGCACGGGCGTATATACGCACGGTCTCATCAGTAGCATCTGCTGGGAGAACCCAGAACCTCTCATGGAACCATGTGTAGCACACTGTTATCTGCTTTACTTTACTCTGCGGAGGTAACTCTCCAAACAACTCGCGGAACCACACCCATGCTGGTCTACCGTACTCCATCAGATTCTCAAACTCAGTCAGGCATCCGCTGACGGGCTCACCATCGATCGGCAAACCCAGCTGATATGCCACATCTTGCAAAGTAATACTGCACTCATCAAAGGGCATATGGAAGGTGTGCGTCTCAGGACGCCACCGCTCAATAAATGCGCTAAGGAGAGGCTCATCAACCTAGAACCACTGGCTGTTCAGCCTAGCCAAATGATACAAGCCCGCCGTCTCCAAGTAGGGTATAATCCGGTCGTGTAAGAGCATATTCTGTTGTCTCCTAACGCCGCTAATCACCCTAGCAGGCTGCAAAATGTGGGCAACAAAATCCCTCAACATACGACCATTACTAATAACATCAGACGTAATTTATAAAAAATTACTACAAGCCTCACATTGGTTTTATTAATTCACTAATTATAGCAATAACAGTGATTCTAATAATAAGCGGTCCAATACTAACAAAATCTAAGAGTAACAATAATAACTACCATTATCATAAAAGAGGACAACAATAATAATAATAACAATAAAACTACCAAAACTATGCACTCAGAATAACAACAAAAATTAAATGTAAATAAATAATTCTACTAACAATAACCATAATAATATCAATATTTATATAAATAGTAATAATAATAATAATAATAATAATAATAATAATAATAATAATAATAATAATAATAATAATAATAATAATAATAATAATAATAACTAACCTCAGCGTCGATGTATCCAGCCACGTGAGCGACGCCATTTAGTCGTACAAGCGATCCTCATCATCCATACTCCACCACCCAAACCTCTTTTCAACCTTCTTTACTTTCCACAAATTCTCTCAAACCAACAACCCTCAAAATTTGGTTTGTGACACAAATGATCCGTGAGAAGTTTCAGCGGATTATGTATTTATAGACACTCACACGTAAACTGTGGGAACCCAAAGCGGTTTACGTTCACTTCGCACTCTTCATAAACCGTGGGAGCCTGCCACGGTTTATGCTTCGCTTTCTCCCTTCGTAAACCGTTACAGCTTGCCATGGTTTACACACAAACCACACAGCTCATAATCCGTTGCTAGCTACCACGGTTTATGTTCAAATGAGAAACTGTGGTAGCTTTCCACGGATTACATAAAAGTGTGAAAATGCACAATCACGTAAAGAATTTCTGTTTTGTGTATTTGAGTAAAGTTTTTACCCACTTTATTTATTTGGATAAATTACTCTATTTTTTATATATTATTTAAAGAGAGAGAAAAGTACCTATTTAAAGAGAGAGAAAGGTACCTATTAATGTCCCAAATACAAATCTAATTAATGCTATAGGAAAATTATCCCCTATATCTTTTTAAATGAGTGGAATATGTATGTCTTGTACGAATAAGTTGCTAATATTATATTTGTCTTATAGTGAATGATAGAATAACTAAAAGGGATAAGTATTATTTTGGTCCATCACGTTGAGAGTTGGAATCAAACCCGTCCCTGATCTAATTTTCGATTTAGAATCGTTCTTAACGTTTTTTTTGTATTAAAATAGTCTTTTTTAATAAAATTTTTAATTTTATTCCTAAACTACCCTTACTTTAATAAAAATTATAAAATTAAAAAAAATAAAACAAGGGGAGACCGGGAAAGGGGAGGAGGAGGGGGAGGTGGGAAGA
>NW_026264485.1:0-843 GCF_000817695.3 Arachis duranensis
TTTGCTCAAATTGTTGTTGAATCTGCTGCTGCATCAGCTTGTTTTGAGCTAAGATTGAATCAACTCCTTCCAACTCCATTAATCCTCTTCTCTGTGATGGTTGGCATTGTCTTTGATGAGCAAAGAAATATTGGTTGTTGGCCACCATATCAATGAGGTTTTGAGCTTCCTCTGTGGTCTTCATGAGTTGTAGAGAGCCTCCGGCAGAGTGATCAAGAGCTTCTTGAGCTTTAAGGGTGAGGCCTTCATAGAAGTTTTGTAACTTATCCAATTCAGTAAACATCTCTGGTGGACATTTCCTCAATAAAGCCTTATATCTTTCCCATGCTTCATATAAGTTCTCGGCCTCCATTTGAGTGAATGTCTGCACCTCAGTCTTCAATCTTAGGATTCTTTGAGGGAGGTAAAATTTGGCAAGGAACTTGCTCACCAAGTCATCCCAAGTGTTGATGCTTTCTTTTGGAAAGGTCTCTAGCCATTGAGTGGCTTTATCTCTGAGAGAGAATGGAAAGAGCAGCAACTTGTAGCTATCAGAAGGTACACCATTGGTTTTCACCGTGTCGCAGATTCTCAAGAAAGTGGACAGATGTTGATTTGGATCCTCCAAAGGCCCTCCTTCAAAAGAACAATTGTTTTGAACCAGAGTGATGAGTTGTGGCTTGAGTTCAAAATTGTTTGCATTGACATTGGGAGGAAGAATGCTACTCCCACAATGCCTAGCATTAGCAAATGTGTATGAAGCCAAGACTCTTCTCTGTTGTTGATTATTGTTGGCTCCTTCTCCTGGTTGATTGGTATCTCCTTCCATCTCTTGGAATTCCTCCTCAGATTCTTCTTCTCCAA
>NW_026264485.1:9334-10964 GCF_000817695.3 Arachis duranensis
ATTGGCTCCTGAAAGAATGAGGAACACGAAAAATATTATTGATGATCTGAAAAATCATGAAATTGATTCTTGAAGCAAGAAAAAGTAGTGAAAAATAAAAAGCTTGCAAAAAAAAGAAAAAAAAGAAAAAATGGCAAAAAAATAAAAAGAAAGAAAAAGAAAAAAGCAAGCAGAAAAAGCCAATAGCCCTTAAAACCAAAAGGCAAGGGTAAAAAGGATCCAAGGCATTGAGCATCAATGGATAGGATGGCCCAAGGAAATAAAATCCAGGCCTAAGCGGCTAAATCAAGCTGTCCCTAACCATGTGCTTGTGGCATGCAGGTCCAAGTGAAAGCTTGAGACTGAGTGGTTAAAGTCGTAATCCAAAGAAAAAAGAGTGTGCTTAAGAGCTCTGGACACCTCTAACTGAGGACTTTAGCAAAGCTAAGTCACAATCTGAAAAGGTTCACCCAGTCATGTGTCTGTGGCATTTATGTATCCGGTGGTAATATTGGAAAACAAAGTGCTTAGGGCCACGGCCAAGACTTATGAAAGTAGCTGTGTTCAAGAATCAACAAAATTAACTAGGAGAATCAATAACACTATCTGAAATTCTAAGTTCCTATAGATGATAATCATTCTAAACTTCAAAGGAAAAAGTGAGATGCCAAAACTGTTCAGAGGCAAAAAGCTACAAGTACCGCTCATCTAATTAGAATTAATATTCATTGATATTTTGGGATTTATAGTATATTCTCTTCTTTTTTTATCCTAATTTATTTTTAGTTTCTTGGGGACAAGCAACAATTTAAGTTTGGTTTTGTGATGAGCGGATAATTTATACGCTTTTTGGCATTGTTTTTAAGTAGTTTTTAGTAGGATCTAGCTACTTTTAGGGATGTTTTCATTAGTTTTTATGTAAAATTCACATTTCTAAACTTTACTATGAGTTTGTGTGTTTTTCTGTGATTTTAGGTATTTTCTGGCTGAAATTGAGGGACCTGAGCAAAACTCTTATAAGAAGGCTGACAAAGAACTGCTAATGCTATTGGATTCTGACCTTCCTGCACTCGAAATGGATTTTCTGGAGCTACAGAACTCCAAATGGCACGCTCTCAACAGCGTTTGAAAGTAGACATTCAGAGCTTTCTAGCAAAATATAATAGTCCATACTTTATTCGAGATTTGATGACGTAAACTAGCGCTCAACGCCAGTTCCATGCTGCATTATGGAGTCAAACGCCAGAAACACGTCACAAACCAGAGTTGAACACCAAAAACACGTTTACAACTTGGTGTTCAACTCCAAGATAAGCCTCAGCTCGTGTAAATATCAAGCTCAGCCCAAGCACACACCAAGTGGGCCCCGGAAGTGGATTTCTGCATCAATTACTTACTTTTGTAAACCCTAGTAGCTAGTCTAGTATAAATAGGACGTTTTACTATAGTATTAGATATCTTTGGTCTCAGTTTTATTTTATTATTCATCTTATGAGACTATTGATCATGTTTTGGGGGCTGGCCATTCGGCCATGCCTGAACCTTCATCACTTATGTATTTTAAACGGTCGAGATTCTACACACCATAGATTAAGGGTGTGGAGCTCTGCTGTACCTCAAGTTTCAATGCAATTACTACTATTTTCTATTC
>NW_026264486.1:0-437 GCF_000817695.3 Arachis duranensis
TTTTGAAATTCAAAGGATAAAGGGAGATGCCAAAACTGTTCAGAAACAAAAAGCTACAAGCCCCGCTCATCTAATAAGAATTTAAGCTTCATTTAAAACTCTAAAATATTATTACTTCTTAATTTCTGTTAAAACCTATTTTATTTATCTAGTTGCTTGAGGACAAGCAACAGTTTAAGTTTGGTGTTGTGATGAGCGGATATTTTATACGCTTTTTGGGGGTAATTTCATGTAGATTTCAGTATGTTTTAATTAGTTTTTAGTTAAATGTTATTAGTTTTTAGGCAAAAATCATATTTTTGGACTTTACTATGAGTGTGTGTGTTTTTGTGTGATTTCAGGTATTTTCTGGCTGAAATTGAGGAAGCTGAGCAAAAATCTGAGTTAGGCTGAAAAAGGACTGCTGATGCTGTTGGATCCTGACCTCCCTGCACTCG
>NW_026264486.1:9046-10956 GCF_000817695.3 Arachis duranensis
ATGAGTGATTCTTTTATGTCTCCTTTTAGGAGTGTGCCGATATTGGTTGTTTGTTCCGGGGTATCTCCGATATGGATTTTCTCTATTTCGCCTTCAGGTTGTGGGCGGAGTTCTTCCTGCCTCTGAATTCCACCGAGTTCGATTGTGTGGAATTCTTCTCCTCTGCCTCTGAGGTTTAGACTTTCATTGTAACAGCGGTGCGCCATCTTCTGATTTGCTTTTATCGTAGCTATCCGCCCTACAGTTGGGAACTTCATGCATAGATGTGGAGTTGAGACTATTGCACCGAGCTGATTCAACGTTGTCCGACCTATTAGGGCATTGTAGGATGAACTTACGTCGACTACGATGTAATCTATCTTGAGTATTCTTGACTGGCTTCCCTTTCCGAAAGTTGTGTGTAGCGAGATGTATCCCATCGGTTGAACCGGGGTATCTCCTAATCCGAATAGGCTGTCCGGATATGTTCTGAGTTCTTTTTCTTCCAAGCTGAGCTTGTCGAAGGCAGTTTTGAATAAGATATCGGTGGAGCTCCCCTGGTCTATCAACGTGTGTTGGAGATTTGCATTTGCCAGTATAATAGTGATGACCATGGGATCGTCATGTCCTGATGTGATGCTGGATGCGTCTTCTTTGGTGAAAGTAATCGCGGGGATGTCGGGTGCTTCCTCCTTTCCTGCGACATGATATACGTCTTTGAGATGTCTTTTGCAAGATGATTTGGAGATTCCTCCCCTGGCGAATCCACTGTGTATCATGTGGACATATCTTTCTGGTGTACGAGGTGATCGCTCAGTTTGTCCAACATCTTCTCCTCTTCTTCTTTTTCTTTGCTCATCGTCACGGGTGACCAGATATCAATCTAGCTTTCCTTCTCTTACTAGTTTTTCTATGACATTTTTTAAATCGAAACACTCATTGGTGGAATACCCACGGATCCGATGGTATTTACAATATTCAGCCCAGTTTCCTCCTCTTTTTTTGCCTTTGAGTGGCCGAGCTGGGAGTATTTTTTCAGTGTTGCAAACCTCTATGTAAACATCCATAAGAGACACCCTAAGGGGGGTGTAATTGTGATATTTTTATTTTCTCTCCATGTCGATCTTCTTTCTTTTTGGAATCTTTGTCCTTATCCCAGGAGGCGAATCCGGCTTTCGAGGTCTCTCCTAATCGGGAGTTTTCCTCCATGTTGATGTACTTCTCCGCTCGTTCCTGTACCTCGTTCAGAGATGTGGGGTATTTTTTGATATAGATTGACTAAAAGGTCCTTCTCGCAAGCCATTAATGAGGCCCATAATGCCGACCTCAGTTGGTAGGTTCTGTATGTCCAGGCATGTCTTGTTGAATCTTTCCATGTAGTTGCGAAGGGTTTCCCGTTCTCCTTACCTGATTCCTAATAGACTTGGAGTTTGTTTAGCATTGTCTTTTTGGATAGAGAATCTGTCCAAAAATTTCTTGGCCAAGTCGTCAAAATTCGAGATGGACCTGGGAGGTAGATTGTCGAACCATCTAATTGCCGTCTTCGTCAAAGTAGTCGGAAAGGCTTTGCAATGAACTGCATCTGAAGCATCGATGAGGTACATTCTACTTCTAAAATTGCTGAGATGATGGCCAGGATCTGTAGTGTCGTCGTATAAGGTCATATCTGGGAGTTTAAAGTCTTTTGGGATTTTGGTCTTCATAATCTCCTTGGTGAATGGATATTGTTCCCTACGGGAGCTATCCTCAGGAGAGGATCGGTTGGCTTTGGTGTTGATATCGGCTTCAAGTTTTAGGAGTTTGTCCTCCAATTCCCGGCGTCGCCTTATTTCCCTCTGTAGGTTTTTCTCGGCCTCTCGTTGACGTAGGGCTTCTTCTTCAAGTTGTTTTAAACGGTCTTGAAGTGCATCCATGGCTCCCGCGTTTGGAGA
>NW_026264487.1:0-5384 GCF_000817695.3 Arachis duranensis
AGTTTTATATTAAATTAATTAAGTTTAATTTAATTTTTTCGAGTAACATTTTGATGGGGTTACAATAGTTTGACCCCGTAAACTATCAAGATCGAAACCGAATTATATGATGTGGGTAAGCTAGAGAAAGCAGGTTATGTAGGGTTATATAGGAGGGAAATATAGGACGGTTAAAGCAATATATTGAGCAGTGTTAGTCAGGGAAGTGAGTGAGGTTTGGTCCACAGAGCTAAACACTACTAACACTTTCTCAATGATGGATCCAATAATCCAATAATAGTTGCTGTTTTAATTAGTCAAAAGTCAAAACTGGTAGCTGGTCAATGACTATATATGCCTCAGGGACACTATAACATAGCCTTTCCGCTGCTCCAAAATAAAGGACAATTGGACATGCAGACATGCCACTCAATTAACCCCATAATATTATTATATTCTTTTTTGGTCAGTGTCAGTCAATGCAAATTAATCTACATGATTTTTATTCGCTCAAAATAATTTACAATATTTTTTTATACGTTTATTATTTGGCTAAAAATTTAAAATAGGATAAATTTAAGAGTAATTTATGTTGATAAAATAAATAAATTTAAAATTATACATATTCTAAATCAGAATTAATTTTAATTTTGTTAGTGTTGGTAATGAATAGGATAGAATAGAGTTTGAATTCTACCTTAACCTTATTCACGGGTTGAAAACTTTCTTAAAACTCAATTCTACTTTATTTGCGAGTTAAAAATCTCTCGACCCTAACTCTATTCACATCCTAAAATTTTTAACTCTACCCTATCTATAGAAAAATTAAAATTTTTCAAATAAATATAAAATTCAATCATTTCATATTTTATACAAATTAATAAAATAAAAAATAAATTAAAATTAAAATTAAAATTAATAAAATTTAAAAAAAATTCAACATAAAATTACAAATGGCATGATTATCAAATTTTTATTAAAATTAAAATAATATAAATAAAAATAAATATCTTATCACTCTTCTTCTAACTCTAAATTGTTGCAACCTTACTCTTTAAATAACAAACGTACCAAATTAATAGATTAAATGATTAATTTAGTGGATATTTTGAGTTTTTATAATAAAGAAGTTGTGGGTTCAATACCCACTTCCATACCCGACCCTATCCGCAAGTGAATCCTAATATTTTGATATAAATAGAATTAGATTGACTTGATTATGCTATTTACATGTGTTCCTGTGTGTGGTAAGTCTCGGATGGTGTATAACTTGTCATGTTCAGGGATTGAGTTCTCCTTCGTCTAAGACGGATGAGGTGTACGTCGACTTTAAGAGGAACGGCGGTGGCGGACACCTGTAAAGACACTCCGATACTTAAGTTAGTAAGAGTAGAAAATGAGTATAATACAATTCAGAGTGAATAGCATACCTTTTTACATAGTTAGAATTTGGTATTTATAGAATGTTACATCTTCAGAGAAGTTGAGATATTTGCCTGATTTTTCGGTAACCATCTTAGTTTGTTTCTGAGTGGGTTGTTGAGGGCGAAATTTTCTCTAATTTAAAATGAGTCACGTTTATTATTGTATTTAAATTCTGATTTATAGGCATAAATTAGGCTAGGTTATGACTATTAGATCACAGTCCCAAACTTGACCTGTGGTATTTTTCAATCTGATGGGTTAAGCTTTTGACTTTTTGTGGACCTATAAATCAGAATAGTGATAATAATAATAGTAGTAGTCTCGAAGTTTAATTTGTTGTACTTTGAAAAATTATAGTCATGTTTGGGAATAATAATGTAAAAAAAATTTGAGAGTGATTAGGAATAATTGTAAGATATTGATACGAGGATTAGTCCCAAGATTGCACTACAAGAAAATGGAATATTTGTAACAAATTTAAAATTGTTACAAATTTTTTTTTGTTATAAAAATTAGTGATTGTTACACAATAATATAATTTGTTACAAAATGTTTTGTTATTTTGTAAGGATTTGATTTTTTTTGTTACAAATTATATTGGCTTTTGTAATGAATCGGTGTTTTGTTACAAAATTTTATAATATTTTGTAACAAAAGATGAAGTTGTTGAAAAAATTTAAAATATTTTGTAACAAAATATCTATTTGTTTCAAAAACTCTAATTTTTCTTAATCTTTTATAAAGAGGTTCTATCTGACTCTTGTTTCTGATAAAAATTCAACTATATAATTTAGGTGTCCTAAAAATTTTTGTAGTTATTTTTTTATCAGTTATTTCATTAAAAAATTTATTGATAAATTCAATTGCCTTTTAATAGGAATTACAGTCCCTTGATAAATTTTATATCCTAAGAATCTTATTTTAGTTATAAAAATTTTCATTTTCTTTTATGATAAAACTAATTCTTGTTTTTTCTTATAATATTTATAAATTTTTTTAAATATTGTATGTGTTGGTTTATACCTTTTAAATATATTAATACATGATCTAAGTAAATAATTGTAAAATTTATGTGAAGATAGAATATATTATTCATTATTTCTTGAAATTCATTAGGAGCATTTTTTAATCCTTGAGGCATTACATTCCATTCGTAATGACCAAAGAGCACTATAAAAACTGTTTTATATCTATCTTTCTCTTTTACTGCGATTTGATAATATCCTGACTTTAGGTTAAATTTTAAAAAGATATTTACTTTATTTAATTTTTTAATTAAATTACCTTTTTATTTGGCAGAGGGTACCTAATTCATTTTATTACTTTATTAAGAGGTTTATAATTGATAACTAATCTTGGAGTACCTCTTTCTATTTCAGATGCTTTTATCACATAGAAGTCTGTACAGTTCTATAGTGATTTTGAAGACCCTTTATTAGTCTAAATATTCTTGTATTTTTTTTTTACAATATTTTAGATATTCTTTGTTCATATGTATAGATTTTACTTTTATTGGTATATCTTTTTCATTAAATCCATCTTCATATAGTAAAGATATCTCATGTAATTTTCTGTGATGAAAAATTTTAAGATTTAAACTACATAATTCTTTTTTAATTTTTTCTTCAATTTTTTTTATTTTATTCTGTATTTCAAAAGTTCGTAGTTGTTTTTCTATCCTTTTATATATAACTTTTTGATTTAAATAATTAATTTATTTTTTTTCCTTTTTATAGTATTAACTTGGGTAGCCATTTTTTGTAATACATTGAGTTCTTATTTTTTTTGGCTTACTAATGAATTCAAAATGTACAGAATGATTCGAAATAAGTAAACACGTTATTCCATCAATATCAACTAGGAAAGGGTATAATAAAAGTGTAAATGGGTTTCTTAATATAATTTGATGCGATATTTTTTCTGCTAAAAAGAATGTAGTAAAAAAAATACTTTATTTTTACAAATTTTTGTTTTGGATAATTTATAATTTATAGTCATTTTATCATTTTCGGCTTTATAAACTTTTTTGTAGCTTTTTTCATAATATTTTTTTGGTATTAATTCTTCTTGTATACAACTAATATAGCACCTGAATCTACCATAGTTATAAAATTATATTTTTCTTTTCCTATCATTATGGTTACATTAGTGTACTATTTTAATTTACTAATAGAGTTAGTATATTTATATAATTTTCTGGACTCATATTAATATAATTTTTTGGGATTGTTATCTTACTGGTTTCTTCTATATTATTATTTCCTGTAATTTTTTTTTTGAATTTTTATTAGATTTTCTTCTTCTATTTTTAGCAATCTGTAATCCATACTAATATTTTGATGTTTTAATTCTTAAATTTTCTTTTTTAAAAGTCTTATTCCTTCTCTCAGTGAGTTAAGAAAGACTTCTTCTTGTGAATTTATAAAACAGTTATAAATTTTTTTTATTTCTGTGGGTGTTATTTCATCTTTATTTTTTTTTCTTTTTTAATTAGTTCGATTAGCTGGTTTAAAAATTCATCTCTCAAGGGGAGTATCTTTTAATTTATCAATTATATTTATTAAGGTAAAAATTTATTCTTTTGTTAAAACATTTACAATTTTTTCATAAATTTTACGATTACATAATTTTATTCTTAAACAGTTATTTTGCTAATCTTTTTTGTTATTTTTTCCCGAGTTTTCTTCTTCTGATGACATAAGATTTAATTGTTGTATAAAGTAATTTTCAGACTCAGAAGAGTTTTCATAAAGTGATTCTTCTTCTGATTTTGAATTGATTAATAAAGCTGCCAAAGCTTGTTTAATTTCTTTATTTTTTATTTTATTTATCTTTTGTTCTGTTGTTCATTTATTAGCATAATGATCTTGGTTTTTACATTTTCAACATGTTATTTGTTTTTTACATGTGTTCCTATGTGGTAAGTCTCAAATGGTGTATAATTCGTCATGTTCAGGGATTGGGTTTTCTTTCGTCTAAGATGGATAAGGTGTACGTCGACTTTAAGAGGAACGGCGACGACGGACACCAATAAAGGTACTCTAACCCTTAAGTTAGTAAGAGTAGAAAATGAGTATAATGTAATTCAGAGTGAATAACATCCCTTTTTACGTAGTTAAAATTTGGTATTTATAGAATGTTACCTTTACAGAGAGGTTGAGATATTTGCCTGATTTTTCGATAACCACCTTAGTTTGTTTTTAAGTGGGTTGTTGAGGGCGAGATTTTCTCTAATTTAAAATGAGTCACGCTTATTATTGTATTTGAATTCTGATTTATAGGCATAAATTAGGTTAGGTTATGACTACTGGATCACAGCTCTAAACTTGACCTATGATATTTTTTAATCCGACGGGTTAAGCTTTTTGTAACACCCTACCATACAGAGTCTTATGCTTAAGTCATAATTCAAAGATGGCAAGGTATTACGACCTCTAAAATAAAAATTTAGTACGTATAGTAGTATGAATGATTGATTATAACTAGGAGCCTTTGTAGAAAAAGGGGTAAACAAAAATCGCAACTCAAAGCGCAACACTCCGATCGATAACGTAACGAACAAGGTTAACCAACTCGTGATTATATATATATAAAGGAGTGTCAAAAACAGGAATATCAAGACTCAAGATCCGGCTGCGAAGCTAACCGGTCCGAGCATAGCATTATATACATATGATAAAAATAAGGAAAACCCCAAGGAAACCCAAAGGGACACCAATACATAAAACCTATTCTCCAAAATTCTCCCATAAGAGGAGTCATCACAGTTTGTATTATTTAATGGAGATAAAAGTATCTAAGCAAAACATATAAACCAAAACATAGCCCCGAGAACAAAGGATCTTCGCAAATCTAGAAGTCTCCAGCATGCCTCAGCGGGAAACCTCACGTCCTGCATCTGAAAACCACAAAATCCGCATGGGTGAGAACCAGAGGTCCCCAGCATGGTAACAGCTTCCACATATATAATACATAATAAT
>NW_026264487.1:10178-10956 GCF_000817695.3 Arachis duranensis
AACGAATTTATCCAAAAACGGACGGAAAACTCTATTCATGTAATCCATAAACACTGCAGGAGCATTCGTCAACCCAAAAGATATTACAGTGTACTCGTAATGACCATAACGAGTCCTAAAAGCGGTCTTAGGGATATCCTCACCCCTCACCCTTATCTGGTGGTAACCGGATCGCAAATCGATCTTGGAGAAAACTCCAGCTCCTTGTAACCGATCCATGAGATCATCAATTCTCGGCAATGGGTACTTATTCTTTATTGTAACCTTGTTCAGCTGCCTGTAATCCACACAGAGCCGCATATTCCCATCCTTCTTCTTCACCAGTAACACTGGAACACCCCACGGAGAGACACTTGGTCGTATAAAATTCTTTCCCAACAAATCCTCTAACTGAGACTTTAGCTCGTTCATCTCTAACGGTGACATCCTATAAGGAGCACTTGAGATTGGTCCCGCCCCGGGCACCAACTCAATAGCAAACTCAACCTCTCGGTTAGGTGGAAACTCATCAATATCATCAGGAAACACTTCTGGAAACTTACACACAACCGGAATCTGTTCCAACCTTTGATCATCACCCGAAACACCCGCGGTTAACAACATGATACCCTGACATTCGGTTCCGGAACAATTCACCATCATCGAATTCAAGTAATAATTATTTACCACGACAGGCCCTTCTGTATCTTCCGGCATGAAGTACACCGACTTTGTAGAACAATCAAG
Source organism: Arachis duranensis (assembly GCF_000817695.3). Lineage (NCBI taxonomy): Eukaryota > Viridiplantae > Streptophyta > Magnoliopsida > Fabales > Fabaceae > Arachis > Arachis duranensis. The sequence continues at coordinate 10,905 of NW_026264487.1, forward strand.
CAGGACATGGTTCTTAGATAACCAGTCCAATCCCAAGATAAGATCAAGACCG
>NW_026264488.1:0-645 GCF_000817695.3 Arachis duranensis
GTCATGCAGGAGGTGAGAATGTGTTTTCAAATGATATTTTTGGTGGAACACCAAACTTAGAAATTTTCATTCTCCCTCAAACTGTTTTGGTGTGCAACACCAAACTTAGCTCCTTACAATGCACAACAATTACTCAACATTTTTATTAAAAAGCTATGAAAAGAAACTACCTCAGGTTGGGTTGCCTCCCAACAAGCGCTCTTTTATTGTCATTAGCTTGACATCGACCTCCCTTTAAGGTGGTTGATGTTGGTGATGTCTCAGCTTGTCGCCTCTCACTGTCAGCTTTCTCTGTGTGCTTTGATGCTCAATTTCCATATGCTCAAGAGAAAGAATTTGATTGACAGTGTAATAATCTTCTGCTCCCTGCTGTTGGTATATTAATTGCACCTTATCACCCTTAGAGAATCCTTCAGTTGGGATTTTCTTGTTCTTCCAACCTTTGTGAGCCTTTTCTTGCTCTTCATCTTTTTCTTTCTTGTTGATCTTTCTTTCTTGACAGTTACTTGGGTTGTAATACCTTCCTTCTTATTTATCACCCCTGCTTCTGTTGGTTCCTTTTGAATCCCTTTTTCTTCTTGCATCTGCTTATTTTTCTGTTCTACTGCCTTGTTGGTTGCTTGCTTTGGAAGGAAGTCACTATTT
>NW_026264488.1:4017-6625 GCF_000817695.3 Arachis duranensis
TGAATTATGATCTCAGGATCCCAAGGGCTTAGGTAGCAGAGCCTAAAACCCAATTTCCTTCCCCGATCTGAATTAACTAAGCAATTAACAGAAAATTTAAGATGAAGCAGTAGAAGAACAGATTTAGAATTCGATTATGCAGAAAATGAAGTGCAAAGAGCTTGAATGGGAATTGGGATAGAATTTCCCCAATTTCACACACCCAATGCTCAGAAAACAGAAGAGTAGAATTGCCCAAGAGAATGGAGGAAGGAGATCAATCAATTCTCCCTTGATCCTCTTAGTTCTCGGACAAGACTCTCAAGAAAGCTCAAAGACAAAAGTTAAAAGCTCAAAATGAAAGCAAAATTTCAAAGCTCAAAGTAAAGGTAGCTAAAAGTCCTCATTACATCAAACTAAGTCCTATTTATACACTTTCTATTCTTGGATAATGGGATTTGGATGGGCTTTTGGATTGGTGAAGAAATGAATTAAAATGAATTTTTAATTTGAATTTTGGCCCAAAAACCATTCCCAGGAGGCTGCCCTGCCCTTGTGGAGGGCGGGGCAGAAAATTGATGCTTGGTGCTTGGAGTTGGTGCGGCCATGTTGCGTCTTGGTGCTGCGTGGTGCGCGTCTTGGTGCGCCAGAGGCTGCCCTGCCCGCGCCAAGGGCAGGGCGGGAAAGTGTGGTGCGCCTGGGGGCGTTTGGGCGTGCGGATGGTGCTGCCAGGACCTTGTGTGTGGTGCGCCAATTTCAAATGCTACCCTGCCCGCGCCAAGGGCAGGGCAAGGTTCCCAATCTCATGGCCCGTGTTCGAATCTGGTGGCTTGCAAACACGCTACTTTTTCTTTTGATTCTTTGGCATGGTAGTGGGTCTCAAGGCTTGGCTTCCTCATGGTTCTTGGTTCGAACCTTGTGGCATGCATGGGAGCTATTTTTGCCTTGATTTTCTTCCTCATGGAGCCCGATCCTGCTCTCCACAAGGGCAGGGCAGAGTTTCCTTTGCTTTCTTGGTCACTTAGTGCTGCCCTCCTAGAGGGCAGTCTGCCCTTGTGGAGGGCAGGGTTGCTTCCCCCACTTTAATGCGGCACGCTTCTCCCTTGATTCGGCCACGCTTTTCTTTCCTCGGCTACACTTTCTTAGGCCACGCTTTTCATTTTCTTTTCTTTTCTTCACCTAAAATAAACCAAACAACCACTCAAAGTATCACTAAATTCAAGAGGCTTATAAATCAATTAAAATGCAATTAAAATTAGCTTAAACCTCATGATTTATCATTAATTTCATAGTGGTTGCTTGATTTAAAGAAGTTATGCATTTTCACTCCAAATCACTTACTTAGGATGCAAGAAAGTGCATAAATGCTAACAAAACAAGTGAAATTAGCTTGAAAAATGGGTATATGATGACTTGTCATCACGGGTGTCAGGCTCGGAGGAGATGTCGCCACCAGATCTGATCAACAGCTTGAGGTGTTCGTAGTGCCGCTTGTTGCGACGCTCCATACGGTCCAAGCGGGCGAAGAGTCAATGCACCAAATGGTAAATAGGCTCAAGAGCAGCTAGAGGTGCAGTGGGCGGGGCAGGTGCAGTAGTGGAAGAAGAGGGGGCAGCTGAAGGTGTGGCTGTCTCATCAGAAGCAGTAAGGAATGAAGGTTTATAGCCCAAAGACAGAAAGTTCCTGCTGTGAGGAATGATCTTCTTGTAGTCTGCAGCAGGTGGCTTCTCATCAGCATCCTCCCAAGGCACGTCAGCTCGACGCCCTAGCTCGGTGACCAAATAGGGGAAGGGGAGGGTGCCTCTGATATGACCCTGGCCATATAGTGCCGGATGAATCGTGGCAGGGACAGGTCCTTACCCTCCATCACACACCAGAGGAGGGTGATCATAGTAGCAGACAGCTCTGTCTCATGAGTGCTCGGCATAACAAAGTTACTCAGGATCTAGTGCCAGAGCCAAGCCTCATCATTCAAGTATATCTGCTTGATTCCTTTAGGCATGATGGTGTTCTTACCCATGACCCATGGGACAGTAGGGTCAAGGGCTATCCTCTCCTTGACAGCATCCCAGTCAAATCTCAGAAAGCGCATGTCTTCTTCAGCCTTTTGGTAACCGTCAGGCTGATCTAACTTAGGCTGAAGGCGCAGAATATCCTCAATAGCCTCTTTAGTGACTAGTATCTGTTTCCCTCTGAGGTGCACTGCATCCAGGGAAGTCTTGAAATAATTGCAGTAAAACTCTCTTACCTAGGAAGCATTTACCTCAATCAAGTTTCTCTCCAAGAAGAATCAGCCTCTTTGTTTGATCTGATCAGAGGTGTACTGCTATAGTTCTTCTGGAATTTTCAAAGTCCTCTCCAGGTACATATTTCTGGAGGTAGTAAACACTGGAAAATTCAGCTCACAGTATCGGTTTGCAAACTTAATTGGATCATTGGCAGGGAGGAGCATGTCAGCCTTCTCTTGCGCGGTAAAGTGCTTTTCCCGCCAGGAGTCATCATGCATGATGTCCTGGATGGACATGGAGGATTCCCATTGATGTGTGGAAAACGATCCAACACAAAACTCACCGGCAAGTGTACCGGGTCGCATCAAGTAATAAAACTCACGGGAGTGAGGTCGATCCCA
>NW_026264488.1:8652-10953 GCF_000817695.3 Arachis duranensis
ACTTCTCACCCACTTAATCATTGTTGATCTAAGCAATCCCCGGCAACGGCGCCAAAAATACTGATGGTGTTTTGTGGAAAAAGAAATTTCCAAACACACAAATCCAACTGGCAAGTGTACCGGGTCGCATCAAGTAGTAATAACTCACATAGAGTGAGGTCGATCCCACAAGGATTGATGGATCAAGTAACTTTTGTGGGTAATTAGTTTAGTCAAGCTAACATTGAATGAATTGTGTGAAGTTAAGCAGCAGAATGTAAATTTGCAGGGAATTTAAATTACAGAAAGTAAAGTGTCAGGAAACTTAAAGAACAAGAAAGTAAATTAGCTGAAACTTAAATTGCAAGAAATGTAAATTGCATGAAAAGTAAAGGGGGGTTGGGTTCTGGAAATTAAAGAGAGCAATAGATCAAAACTCAGAACTCTTGCAGAAAGCTTAACTTACAGGAAAGTAAATTGGGATCATGACAGAAATGTAAAATAAAGAACAAGTGCAGAAGAATTAAAATTTCTTGAAAGTAAATTGAAAGCCAATGGAACAGTAAAAACAGAAGAGCAGCCAAGAACTTAACTCAATTGCAGAATAAAATTGAAGATCTCAGGGAATCAAAGAGACTAGAAAAGAAATCTAGATCTCAAGCCCTTCCTTGATTCAACTGCAAACAGATTGAAGAAGAAATGAAGATGGAAGCAGTAAATGAAAACTCAGATTCAACTTTCAATTCTTAGAAATTATGCAGCAGATGAACAAAGATGGACTTCAGATCAAAGATTGAAACAGAATTTCTCCAACCTCAATCCAAAATTTCAAAACAAAGAGAAAAACTAAAGAGAGAGCTCTCTACAACTACTCCTAATGCTCCCTAGTGGAGCTACCCTTTTTAGTGAGATGGAATTGATGCCTTTATATAGGCTTTACAAAGTGAAAATGAAAATGAAATTAAAACAAATTACAATTAAAATGAGAATCCTAATCTAATTGATCCATGTGCCTTTGAGTGATGATGTGGGCTTTGCTTGCTTTGGATTTGAGGAGAAATGGGTTTGGTTGGCCTTGATTCAATTTGGAGAGGAATTGAATTTAAATGGAATTTTAGTTGAATTTTGGCCCATGTTGCTCCTAGGAAGCTGCTCTGCTCTTGTGGAGAGCAGAGCAGTGAAGCTTTGTGTGGGGATGCATGTTGCGTGCCGAGGCTTGGAGAGGCACCAGAGGATTGCCCTCTCCTTGTGGAGAGCGGGGCAGTGGAGCTTCCAAGGGGAGGTACCCGGTTCAAGCCTTGGTGAAAGCACTCCACGCCAATTTTCCTTAAATTTTTATGAAGAGAGCACGACATTGCCCTCCAAGAGAGCACTCTGCTCTCCTTGAGAGCAGACTTCCTTGGTTTCCTTGTGTCTCCCTCTTCGAGCCTTGGTGGAAGCACTTTGGTTTATTTTCACTTATTTTTTTTCCCTTAAAGATGCTTTTCACTCATGCCTCAATTGTATGCCAAATATGGATTGCTATATATCGTTGGAAAGCTCTGAACGTCAGCTTTCCAATGCAACTGAAATCACATCAATTGGACATCTGAAGCTCAAGTTATAGCCCTTTGAAGGAGGCATGGTCATGCTGTGAGCGCCCAGATTTTAACTTAGTGAAAATTTGCTTCGAACCTCACTTTGTTTCATCAAGATATTGCCCTACTCTCCGCAAGAGCAGGGCAATGTGCGTGCTGGTTGCTTCCTTCTTTGATTTGGTCATGGGCCACGCTTTTAAAAGCATGGCCTAAGGCTCCAAAGTGTGCTCCAACTTCAAAGTGTGCCCCAAAGCTCTTTTTTTCTCCTTTTTAGCTTATTTTGTGCTTCTTTGCTTCTTTTTCTTCTTATTTCCTACAAGATTTATAAATTTAAAAGATCAAGAAAATATTCTAATTAAGCACAAAAGAATGCAATATTTAAGCACTAATCATCACTTTCTTGTATGAGAAAGCATTGAAAAATAGGTATATGATGACTTGTCATCACAACACCAAACTTAAACCTTGCTTGTCCCCAAGCAAGAAAAGAATCATGGAATAAAGATTGACAATCCAAGGTAAGAAGAATAGCAACTCAATGTTCATGGTAGGCTAGTTTTCTAAGAATGCTACAATCACAAAAGAAATGTAAATGATTGATGCTTCTATCTAGCTCAATTTATGAAATCTTTTCCTTATAATTTTTTCTTGAAACAAGCTTTTGATTTTCTTATTAGCTTCTCCTTTTGGGTGCTTTGCCCCATGAGTTGATAACAAATCTACGACTTCTAAATGCTTTGTTTTC
>NW_026264489.1:0-3954 GCF_000817695.3 Arachis duranensis
AATCATGATAGTAAGTACACTTCCTTCCTTCATCTTCTCTATAAGGAGGTGAAAGAATGTCTAGCACAGCACAAGGTGTTATTGCTGTGAGACAGTGCAGATTTCCACCATGCTTTGGATATAAAACCGATGTCTCGCATGGTGCAGTCATGACCTTATCAACAGCTAGCTTAGCCAGTCTAACAACATCAAAGAAAAATTACAACAAAATCATTTTAAAACATGGATGCAGAATAGCAAATTTTATAAGCCACTAAATATGATATCATATTGTTTGATAATGTTGATAAAAAGATCTCCTAAATGAGATATACAATTATGCAATTTTAAGTCCTCAACAGTAGTAGCAATTAGCCATAGGAAATTCTATAGAAAAATTATTAATCCCCCTAATACTCTTACTAATAATTCTCCCTAACTAATAGATTTAGAAAATCTTGAATGCTTTTTTTTATATATATATTTACATGCTCTCATACAAAAGTGTGGGACAAGACAAAAATGTGTTACAGCGACAAATTAGCAAAAAAATCTATTGTTCATAAGATTGAGAGTGCAATTCAGCTTTGACCTGTTGATTTTATGTTTATTGTATTTTTGCTTTTATGGAAGAATTGTTGGTCATTTTTGGTTTAATTGATCTGCATATATATTTACAGTGCATGATCAAGTAGCACAGAAAAAGTAGATTCAATGCAGAACAACCCCACCAAAAATTACTTACCCAAGTAACTGAAACTTTGACACAAAACAATCAGATAGCAATGCATGCTCAAGTAAGACAGCACAATTAGATGAAACGGAGAACAACCCCACCAAAAGAAAATCACTTAACCAAGTTTTTGAAAATATAGAACACATCTATAAAAAAACAATTATTTCAACTTGTAGATAATGAATGTTAAAAGTCATTGATGCAATGCTCATAGAATCACAATGAATCAAACTATTTTAACACATATTAAGCTAACAAGACATGGTTTTCTCAAAGAGGATAACTCCACTGAGATACTGAAGAGCTCCAGGAGTGAAGAGGAACTCCCTGACAGTCCACCAGTTAGTTTTCAACTTTCTCAACATTGATGCTAGATAGACACTTGCCAATTGTTCCAGTTGACGCATCATCAGCAAGAATATACTTTCTGGGGGTGCCAAATTATGCAGCATTGGCAAAGAAAAATTCTTAAGAAAAAATTATACATATGATATGGTTTTGTTATATTTGATGCAAAGTTCTGATTCAACAAAAACGAAGGGAAGGGAAAATTGTACTTATTCAAATTGAGTTGGTTTGGTTAAATCAAAGGGACAAGTCTTTTTTTTTTTTTCCAGAAAAAGTTTTCCAAGTCAAGTGAGATCTGAAATCTTCACACAATATCACAAATTTGCAAAGAAAAATTCCATTGTGCTTGTTGCCAATTGCAATGCTCAGTTAAGGCAATGCATTTCCTTTTCCACCCTTAATCTGCCATTGAAGTGAAGTAGTTGTTTTATTTTCTTAAGCTCCAACTATTCAACAGAACTGAGTAAATGTCTTACAGTCATCTACCTTCCTAATCTAGGGGTAACTTATATATCTACTGAAGTTTCATTTTATTGAAATTTCATGCATTTAAGATAAATGGCACGTTTAAGAACAGAGTGATTTTATGTTTTCCCTTAAAATTTTCATAGAAAAGGAAATAAATCAAATAAAAAATAAAATGTAACCTTAAAGGAGTAGGTCGCAAAGGCAGAGGTGGAGGAAGAAGGACAAAGATCAGTCGCTGGTGAAGAAGAGGGACAGAGAGGCGACAAAAACCAATGAATTGGTGGACCCGAGTGATGCGGCGGCGGCGGCGGAACCGTGTTGCGGCGGCGAAAGAGCAAGACCGTCGATGGAGAGGAACATAGAACAAGCAACAGTGAGTGAAAGAGGGACAAAAGCCCTAGTAGAGCAAGCACGGTGCAAGGAGAACGAGTAGCCTAGGAGGGAGAGGGAGAGGGAGAGAGAACGACGACGGTGATTGAAAGAAGGTTGCTAGATTTTTTTCTCCCTTCTTTGAATCTAGAATCAAAAGGAAAAAGAAAAATGCCTAATACAAATAAATTGAGGGGTCAATATCTAATTATAAATATTTTTAAAAATAAAAAGATGAGGTTCAATTTATAAATATTTTTAAGTGGGTTAATGATATTCCTACATAAAAATGGGAGTAAAAAATTCGTTTTGGTTATGGATTCCTTAATCTCACTTTTATTTGAGAATATCATTAGTCAACACTAAAATCATTACAAAAAGAACCTCTTTTTTTTTTGTTTTTTAAAAAAATCAGTAATTAGATATTGACCCTCTAATTACTCTTTTTTACACATTGTTCTTTTTTCTTTAATTTCAGATTCAAAGTAGTGGTGAGAGTGAGACATTTGGTCTGCTAGGGTTTTGTTTTCCTCTTTCAATTACCGTAGCGGTGTAGCCATTCTCTCTTCCTCTCCCTCCGCAGTCTCTCTCGTTCGCTGCCGCCGCCTCGCAAGACGCCGCCGCCGCGCAAGACGCCGCCGCCACACTTGGAGGTTAGTTAATCATTATTTTTTTCTCAATAGTCAAGAAATTTAATTATGCTTGCAATGAAAACTTAGAAATCTAATCAGTATTTTCACTGAAAATAATTTTATTTGTATATGTATCTGGTCACTACCTCTATGGTAAATACTAAATTGAGCAGCACTATCTAATCTAGTGTAGTAGATGTAGATCAACTCAAACTTTTATGAACAGAAAAGAAAAGAAAGTTGTGGAGGCACGTGAAGTGCCATCAACTTCTGTGTATGTGTTGTGGCCAATGGCAGTGAAGGGTGTCTTTTGGATGCTTGCTTTTCTAGCTGCATAAACAGGTAATTATTGGAGAAAGAGAACCGTTATGCGTGACAATGTAAAATTGACCTCACCATTGTTTTATATTATTCATTTAACGTTTTATTATAATGCTGTTGAATGGTCCTTGTTGCTAAAACATTATTATACTTTACTGCTATTACTGCTGTAACCTGTAAGTGATTAATCTTTGTTGAATGAGACTTGATTAGTAAGCTGAGTTAATTGGAATTTCTAAGGGGGGACAAAATCTAAGATAGCATTAGCTTAGGCATGGTGGATGAACTCAATAAACTATTTATACTCAAATTGGTTTGGAATTTTGGTTTGGTTTGAGAAATCAATTCATTTTAAAATGTAATCAAACTAAACCCTTCTGGATCCTTCCAAGTTTCAGGGTCTCTATGGATGGCAAACACATTTACGTATACTATCGTCTTGGCTTCAATTTCATACCCTGCTATTCTGCTATTTTTGTTGAATTCTCTTGGTACCAATGGTGCAGGTGCATAATATCTTAATGTTTATTTGATCACTGCTTTCAGATAAACAAGCTTTTCAATATCTTCATCTTCTATGAATGGTTTCTTGCCATATAAACTTCGTATCTTCTTCCGAACGCAATCCTGCACGCTATAGAACTCGACACGGACATCAATATCTCACTCAGATTCGTGGTTTTCGAAGAACTCACGTGCTCTGATATCTTGCCTAACATTCTTTCCACTTCAGATTTTCTGATGTGGTAGAATCCAGAGATTCGCTTGGAGCTGAAGAAATGAACGACGCAGATCTTCCTGATTTCTCTCCAGTACTCGCTGCATGGAGAGAAAATCAAATTGAAACCGTTGTAAGAGAGTCTAGTGGTTCCGAGCGACGGAGGTCTGCTTGAAACGTCAAGATCATGGTCTTTGAGAACCTCCTTTGCGAGTTTCGGTGAGGAGATAACTATGGCTGGTTTGAACCCTATTTGAAGGGAGAATATGGAGCCGTAGATCTTTGAGAGGTTCCATAGTTGGAGATTGAGGTTGGAGCTGTCGAGTTGGTGGAGGTTTCCGATTATGGGAAGTGGTTTAGGACCTGGTGGTAGAGTGGTTCTT
>NW_026264489.1:9498-10952 GCF_000817695.3 Arachis duranensis
TTTTTTTGGAAAAGATACTTGCCAGCATTGAAATTCGCCAGAGAACAAGGTCTTTTTGTAACCCTTCATTGTGGAGAGGTGCGCCAATCTTTTATTGTACCTGTTACCTGTGGTGATTACCTGACTGGTCTGTTTTGCTTGTTTCGTGCTTTTAGGTTCCTAATTCAAAGGAGATACAAGACATGCTCGATTTTGTTCCCCATAATCGGACATGCTTGTTTCTTTGAGGAGGAACACTGGAGAAAGTTGAAGTCTACTAACATTTCCGGTTAGACTTTGCAAGTTCACTAGTCACATTTGTGATAAAATAAGAAAGTGAAAAGTGTTATGATAATCAATCAATTAAAAATATAGTGCATGGCAATATGGCATATTCATCTAATCCATCACATTTGAACATTTGATAGTTTCTAAATTCGAACCATTTTTGCATAATATTGTCAATACTTATATAAAGAGCTGGGCTACATATAATTTATTGCTTCCTTTACATTTTTCAGGTTGAAATTTATTTGCTTGCTCACGTCCATTGCTGCAACACAGGCAAGCAGCTTTGAATAGCGTGAAAGGCTCACTTGGAGATTAACTAGCATTTAGATCCGTCGTGATTCCCCCTCCATTCTATGAAATTTAATGAATTAATAACAAAAGACTGAAAATATTGGCAAAACATAGGCCAAATATCTATTAATATATAATAAGAATATAGTTGTGGTATTTGCTCGACAAGTGGAGTGTTCTGTGTTTGCCACGTGGAGCTGTGTATGATTGACAAGTGTATGTTACTATGTTTTTAATGTTGGGCACTTTGCTGTTCTCAATCCAAAGAAGTAACTGGGCGGGATTTGATTCAAATTCAAATTGAAAATGATTTTGTTTCAGGACTTTCAAGAAGAGAATATGAGAGAGAGAGAGTTGCCAGTTCTGATAGGGGGAGTAGTTGGCACCAGACTTCCTCTTTCAATGTCGCAGAGAAGAGAAGAAGAAAAGGTCGGTAAAGAAATAAAGCACGACGGAAGAAGTGGTGGGTGGCGATGACAACGACGGTCACAGAGAAGGATGCTAGATCGACAGAGAAAAGAAGAGGAATGAGGCGGCGACGGCGGTGATGGAGGTTACCGACGCTGTTGGATCCATAGAACTGCATCTACCGCAGAATGCCGTCGCAGCCGTTCCTTTGCCAGTGGATGCTGCGAATGAAGGATGGTTAGTTCTCTCTTTATTTTGTTGTTTGATTTTATTATAACCAGAGAAGAATCCTTTATAATCCATTCTTCGGTGAACGACAGCTTCAAGTTCTAAAATTTTGGTTAATCTGCATTAAAATATATATTTTTTTGCTTTCAAATGATTGCATGTACATTTTTGTTAATCTATAATAATCCGTTTCCTTTTTGTTGTTGGATAGCTAACCGTGTTTGTCTTCTATTAACTATATTGCTGATTTTTTTTTT
>NW_026264490.1:0-684 GCF_000817695.3 Arachis duranensis
AGAAGGAAGCGTGGTCAAAGGAAGGAAAAGTGTGCCGCATGCAATGGGGGAGGCAAGCATTGCCCTCCACAAGGGCAGACTGCCCTCTAGGAGGGCAACATAAGGGAACAAGGCATAAAAGGCAACTCTGCCCTGCCCACTACAAGGGCAGAGCACAAATCTGTGCCTTGGAATCAAGAAGAAGAAAATGTTGCCCTGCTCTCCACAAGGGCAGTATCGGGCTCACAAGGGGAGAAAATCAAAGGAAAATGTCTCCAAATGCTTGCCACAAGAGTTGAACACGGGACCATGAGGAAGCAAGGAACTAAGTTCCATTACCGTGCCAAGAAAGCCAAGGAAATTAAGTAGCGTGTGTTTCGGCCATGATTCGAACTTGGGACATCAAAGTGAAAACATTGCCCTACCCTCCGCGAGGGCAGGGCAGCATTTTGTGTGGCATGATTCTGGCGCACCAAGAAACGAGTCTGGCGCACCAAGGAATGAATCTGGCAGCACCAACGCGCACCACATCACAATTTCTGGCGCACCAATTTTTTCTGCCCTGCCCTCCGCGAGGGCAGGGCAGCGTTCTGCGCACCAAGACCGCACCAAGCCGCACCAGCAACGCACCAAGCACCAAATCCTGCCCTGCCCTCCACAAGGGCAGGGCAGCCTCCTGGAAGCTATTATTTTTGGGCCGAAAAT
>NW_026264490.1:9654-9885 GCF_000817695.3 Arachis duranensis
GGAGAAGGAGAGATTCATCTCCAAGAGCCATCAAGACCACTTCTATGATGTTGTGGCAAAGAAGAAGGTGATCCCCGAGGTCCCTTTCAAGCTCAAAAAGAATGAGTATCCGGAAATCCGACATGAAATTCAAAGAAGAGGGTGGGAAGCCATAACCAACCCCATGCAACAAGTCGGAATATTGATGGTTCAAGAGTTCTATGCCAATGCATGGATCACTAGGAACCATGA
>NW_026264490.1:10112-10952 GCF_000817695.3 Arachis duranensis
GTGGAGAATAGACTCCAAAGGCAAGCCAGTTCAACTAAGAAGACTGTATCTCAAGCCTGTGGCTAGAGGATGGTTGGAGTTCATCCAAAGATCCATCATTCCTACTAGCAACCGATCCGAAGTTACTGTGGATCGGGCCATCATGATTCACAACATCATGATTGGAGAGGAAGTAGAAGTTCATGAGGTCATTTCCAATGAACTCTACAAAATAGCCGATAAGTCCTCCACCATGGCAAGGCTAGCTTTTCCTCACCTTATTTGCCATCTATGCTACTTAGCTGGAGTCATCATAGAAGAAGATACCCCCATTGAAGAAGACAAGCCCATCACCAAGAAAAAGATGGAGCAAGCAAGAGAAGCTCCTCACGGCCCTCAAGAAGTACATGAGGAAGCTCATCATCAACAAATCCCTGAGATGCCTCAAGGGATGCATTTTCCTCCCAACAACTATTAGGAGCAACTCAACACCTCCTTAGAAGATTTGAACCACAATGTGGAACAATTAAGGGTGGAACATCATGAGCACTCCATCATTCTCCAAGAAATAAGAGAAGATCAAAGAGCAATGAGGGAGGAGCAACAAAGGCAAGGAAGGGACATAGAAGAGCTTAAGGACATTGTTGGACCTTCAAGAAGATGATGCCACTAAAGGTGGATTCATTCCTTGTTCTTTATGTTTTCGGTTTTTAGTATTGTGTTTATCTATGTTTTGTGTCTCTACTTCATGATCATTAGTATGTAACCATGCCTTAAAGATATGAATAAAATCCATTAGTCTTTCACCTCTCTTAAATGAAAAATGTTTTAATTCAAAAGAACAAGAAGTACATAGATTTC
>NW_026264491.1:0-2352 GCF_000817695.3 Arachis duranensis
TTTAAAAATTAAAAAATATTAAATTTACATATTTGTTGTTTACTAGATATTGCTGTACTTTATTTTTTTATTATTTAAATACAAAAAATTTAATAATATAATTTAAAAATTAAAAAATAAAAAATTTAGTTTTTTAAAATTTTTTATTTTTTAAAAATATTTTTTATTTTTTTATTCATCGGATAATGCTACACATAGACAGATGACTTTTTTTTGCTGCATGATGACAAGTCATCTTAGCCTAGTTTTACTAGTCTTTTTCCTTACTCTTATTTAGTTTTATGCACTTTCTTAAGACACAAGTAAGCCTTTTGGGTTGAATTTGATATCTTCCTTGCCTCAGTCAATCATGTATAAAATGATGCATTTTTCATGAGGTTTTGTGCTATATTTGTCACATATTTTGGAAGAGAAACAATCTCATGATTTGAAGCACAACTTTGATGTTTTTGATTGATTGATGACAGGTGAAGCAAGGCTTGGAAGAAGGGTATAAAAAGTTGAAGAACACCCTGGAGAGGAGCCCACGTTTGAGCCAACGTTTGACCTCAAACTTTGAGGCAAACGTTGGCTGAAGAAGAAGCTCCAGGGGAGGCCAACGTTGGAGCCAACGTTTGACCTCAAACGTTGAGGCAAACGTTGGCGCCACAGAGAAGAAAACTGGCACTCCTGGGAGGTGAAGTTTGCGCCAACGTTTGACCTCAAACGTTGAGGCAAACGTTGGCACCTAAGAGGAGGCAGAGCAAGCTTTTGGAAGCAACGTTTGAGCCAACGTTTGACCTCAAACTTTGGGTCAAACGTTGGCTACATCTTGGGCTATTAGGAGCATGGAAGAACCCCCTGATTGATGAGCTAATTGAGCCACGTTTGCGCCAACGTTTGACCTCAAACGTTGGGCCAAACGTTGGCCAAAAAGAATGCATGAGGGATCCACGTTTGAGCTCACGTTTGACCTCAAACGTTGAGCCAAACGTGGATGACAGCAAAGGAAGGCCTGCTGCATAATTTCACACGGCAACGTTTGAGGCAACGTTTGACCTCAAACGTTGCCTCAAACGTGAAAGTCATTTGGCCCGGTTCACAAGTGGATTTCTTCCCAACACCAAGAGCAAGCAACAGAGGCTTAATTCAACCCAATTCCATCAAGGCCAAGGCCCAATTGAAGGCTCTAGGATCATGTAAAGAAAGTGTATAAATAGCTTAGGATTTGAAGTTTCAAGGGAGCTTTTCCCTGGAGTTTTCATTGAGAGTTTTCGGAGAGCTTTTGGAATTGTGATTTTTGCTGAGGAGTTTTGAGAGTATACTTGTCATTTGAGAGAGTTTCTGGGAGGAGAATTGAATTCTCTTCCTCTGGGTCTTCTTGTTTACTTTCCTGCAAAGCTTTATTTGAATCTTGGGTGTTGAGAATTGAGGAAATTCTGTCTCAATCTCACCTTGAGATCTCTCTGTTTTTCTTACTGCATTTCTGGAAATTGAACTTGGATTTACATTTCTATATTACTCTCTTCTTTAATTTTGCAATTGCTCTTTGGATTTGGATCTAGGAAGGCAGTGAGATCTAGACTTGGCTATCTAGTCTCTTGGGTCCTGAGATCTATTGATTTCCATTTTAATTTCCTTGTTTAATTGCTAAAAACCAAGCTTATTTTCCTTTTAATCTGAAATCTGGTTGAATTGAATCCATCATCTATTCTTCTGCTTACTTTCCTTGTTTAATTTCTGCAATCCCACATCCCACTTCCCTTTTATTTTTCAAGTCATTTATATTTCTTTCACTTTAAGTTTCTGCAATTTACATTACTTGCACTTTAAGATTCAACTCTTTTTCTTTTTGTTACCTTTAATTTCCTGCAATTCATCCACTCCCCTTTACATTTTCTGCAATTTAATTCCTGTCTACACAATCTCACACAATCAACACTTGTTTGCTTGACTAATTCAACCACTAAACTAAAATTGCTCAATCCTTCAATCCCTGTGGGATCGACCTCACTCATGTGAGTTATTATTACTTGATGCGACCCGGTACACTTGCCGGTGAGTTTTGTGTCGGATCGTTTTCCGCACATCACTGCACTTGTTCACAAATTAAAAATAAATTAATGTGTAAAATTTAAAATTTTAATTTTTATATTTTTTAGATATTTTTGTAATTTTTTATTTTTTTACAATTACAAAAAAATATTTTTTAGTTTAAATATTAAAAAATAATAAATTTACAGATCTGTTGTTTACTAGATATTGCCGGACTTTATTTTTTTATTATTTAAAGAAAAAACATTTAATAACATAATTTAAAAATTCAAAAATAAAAAATTTAGTATTTTAAAACTTTTATTTTTTTTAAAATAT
>NW_026264491.1:10194-10947 GCF_000817695.3 Arachis duranensis
TAAGAAATTTAGTTTTTTAAAATTTTTACTTTTTTTAAAAATATTTTTATTTTTTATTAATCGGATAATGCTACACCCAAACAGTTGACTTTTTTTGCTGCACTTGTTCACAAATTAAGAATAAATTAATTTAAAAAATTTAAAATTTTAATTTTTTTATTTTTGAATATTTTTGGAATGTTTTTCGCACATCAGATATTTATGGAATTTTTTATTTTTTTACAACTAGAAAAAAATATTTTTTTATTTTAAAAATTAAAAAATAATAAATTTACAGATCTGTTATTTACTAGATATTGTTGTACTTTATTTTTTTATTATTTAAATACAAAAAATTTAATAATATAATTTAAAAATTAAAAATTAAAAATTTTAGTTTTTTAAAATTTTTTATTTTTTAAAAATATTTTTTATTTTTTTATTCACCGGATAATCGGTGAGTTTTGTGTCGGATCGTTTTCCGCACATCACTGCACTTGTTCACAAATTAAAAATAAATTAATGTGTAAAATTTAAAATTTTAATTTTTATATTTTTTAGATATTTTTGTAATTTTTTATTTTTTTACAATTAGAAAAAAATATTTTTTAGTTTAAATATTAAAAAATAATAAATTTACAGATCTGTTGTTTACAAGATATTGCCGGACTTTATTTTTTTATTATTTAAAGGAAAAACATTTAATAATATAATTTAAAAATTCAAAAATAAAAAATTTAGTTTTTTAAAACTTTTAATTTTTTTAAAAATATT
>NW_026264492.1:0-430 GCF_000817695.3 Arachis duranensis
ACCAAATTGCCTTTGATCGTTCACAGTCTCTAAGGCAATGCTCCATAGTCTCCTGCGCCTTGTTACATCTCTTACACATATAGTGTTTGTTACTATAAAATAATATTTATATGCTTTATAATAAAACACATCAATAAATTTACAAAAAAATAGTTAAATTTAAATTAAAATATTACTATTTTATTGACTAACAGAAAATTTTGAGTAAGTAATTTTAATAATTTTAGTCGATATTTAATTAATATAAAAATTCTGATAAATATTTTTAATATATTTGATCAGTATATCTCTTATGCTTACCATCGATTTGTTACAAATTATATTAAGAGAAGATAGGAAAATTTCAAATTGACAAGTGCCATCGAATTCTACAAGCAATTATTTTTTGGAAGTAAAAAATGAAAAATAAATATAATATATATTATATGAA
>NW_026264492.1:2496-10946 GCF_000817695.3 Arachis duranensis
TCGAAAGAGAAAGAACTGAGTGAACCCAGATGAAGAAGAAGGTTTAGCAACAGAGACTATGAGCACAAGGTGAAGAGAGCAGCGGAGGGTATCCCAGCAAACCAGTAGGGTTGAGATTGTAGCTGAAGATTTGGAATTTATCTTAAACGTCAGACTAAATGGGAAGGGAGATTTCAGAAGTCCCGAGAAGTAGAGGCGACCCAGAGATGGAGGAAGCAGGATGGGGAAGAACAAGGATATTCAAGAACGTGCCACCGCAACAATAAACAGAGATTGGAGAAGTGGCTATCGGAAAAGTGGAATGGCGTTGGTATCTGCTGCATGTCACGCGCTTAAAAGCATGAAAAGATTCTTCCATACTTCTTCTTCTTCCTCCAAATGCATACTGTTTCTACTGTTAGTTATCTATTCCAAGGTGGGATTAACACTATTGGGCTTCAGGTTTCAATATTTGAGTTCTTTTCTTTTGCTGACTTTGTATAAATTCCTTCAAGTTCTTTATTTCTTTCTTTTTTCGGTAAGAAAGAAATCAGTAATTGTTGATATATGATATAAGAAGAATGTTGAAATTGATTATAAAATCTACTAATTATTGTCTCAATTAGAAGTTCACGTGGTTCTTATTCTTATTAATTATTATGATATTGGTATGCTTAAATTTCAGATTGCCACAAAACATGGAAAGTACAGGCATAGTTTATAACGAAGGAATCCTTGGTTTCATTGTTAAAGATTGTTCATGAAGTAAGTTTGAATTTGTTGTTTGTGGTATCACTTGGATCCTTTAAATATGAGTTTGTGACAAATTTATTAACTTATCTTTATGTTATCCCAATTTGAAACATTTTTATATAGTTGTGGTTGTTTGGAATATTGGGTAATCACTAAAACATTTTTATATAGTTGTGGTTGTTTGGAATCTTTATTCAATGAATTGAAACACCATATATTTTTTGAGTACATCTATTTCATTTCTGTTTAATCAAAATGGTTAACTTAACTGTGCAAATAGAAAAGTTTACTATTTCAATATTACTTAACAAAAGCATTAAGCCTGAGCAATTCACACCACCTGTACTCTTTTGTTTTTCTATAAACTTAATTGAGGGATTTTGTTTTATGTTTCCAATTTACAGGTGATGATGAATTCGTGAATTTTACTTCCAAAAGAAGTACATTGAAGGTAATTCTCCATTATAAATAAATAATAAAATTGGATCTTCTAAGTTTCTCCCTCTTTTTAAAGAGGAGATAGTAATGTCTCACCCTTAAGAAATTATGCTTTCTCTATGTTAGGAAGATGCAAAAGGATTCAGATCTCCACAGTATTCCCTTTAGGTTCGATCGTTACATCAAATTCCTTCCAGTTCTTTCTTTCTTTCTTTTTTGGTAAAAAAGAGATAAGTAATTACTGATATATGATATAAGAAGAATGTTAAAATTCATTATGAGATATACTAATTATTGTCTCAATTAGAAGTTGGCGTGGTTCTCATTCTTATTAATTATTATGATATTGGTATGGCTTAAATTTCAGATTGCCGCAAAACGTGGAAAGTACGGGTATAGT
Organism: Arachis duranensis; assembly: GCF_000817695.3. Classification (NCBI taxonomy): domain Eukaryota; kingdom Viridiplantae; phylum Streptophyta; class Magnoliopsida; order Fabales; family Fabaceae; genus Arachis; species Arachis duranensis. The sequence goes on from NW_026264492.1 coordinate 4,067, forward strand.
TGCACTTTTTAAGGAACGAATCCTTGGTTTCATTGTTAAAGATTGTTCATGAAGTAAGGTTGAATTTGTTGTTTGTGGTATCACTTGGATTCTTTAAATATGGGTTTGTGCCAAATTTATTAACTTATCTTTATGTTTTCCCAATTTGAAACATTTTTCTATAGATATGGTTGTTTGGAATATTGGGTAATCACTAAAAGCTGTGCAGTATCTATGGAAATACATGGCTAAGGTAATTAGCAACTAAATTGTTTGAACATTTACTTGCCTAACATTATGTATTGTTACTTCTGAAATGGAGCTTCAACTGATAGTAATCTAGAGGTCTTCAAAGTCTTTATTCAATGAATTGAAGCACCCTATATTTTTTGAGTACATCTAATTTTTTTTCTGTATAATCAAAATGGTTCACTTAACTGTGCAAATAGAATAGTTTACTATTTCAGTACTACTTAACAAAAGCATAAAACCTGAGCAATTCATACTACCTGTTCTCTTTTAACTAATTGCGCATAAATTGCATGCTCTATAAAATTAATAAACAATTTGATTTAAGTTTTCAAATGATATAATTTTCAACTTTATGGTATCCTTTGGTGTTGCTTTTAAATTAAAAGATGGAAATTGACTTGAAATAACATCCGTCTTTTGTAGCTGGATAGGAAAGGTTTAGGACTATGATGAGTTCTTATTACAGAGGAGTGCAAGGAATCACTCTTGGTAAATGGTAAATTGATTTATACATGACTTTATAGAAAATTTTCAAAATAATAATTAGCATTAATAAACTCTGAGTAACTCCCTACTTGCATGGATTTTCTTTGCATTTTTTAGTTTAGAAGGATGCTATATAAGAAATTTTAAATTTAGAACTAACTAGTAATTACATGTTTATTGTGAAGTTTGGTGAAAAGTAGTATTAGCCCTTGGTTTTAGAAAAGAGTAAAGAAATTGGACATATTCTTAATCTTTGTTGTGATTTGTTATATCTATTGTACTGTTAGCATCATTGTAAAGACCAATGTGATCATTATTATTTTAACTTTATTGTAATGAAAGCTATTGCAAAACTATAAAGCAGGAAAATTAAAAATTGAATGTAAGCAACATAACTTGAAAATCATTTACACCTCTCCTATTAAAGCAAAGTTTGTAATTACTAAGTTTCTTCTAGCAATGTGATTTCATTTTAGAAACCTACATTTATGTCACTTTGAGTGGTAAAATTATTGAAAAGTTAGAAAATTTTTTTAAAAATATTGTCTTAAAGTTTGCGTAAGTTTTATTTTATGATAAACATTTGAAATTGGATTCATAGAGTTTGATGAGGTTGACTTGAATTTTAAATTATAAGGTTCGCAAGGCTGTACTAGGTAAGCATTCTCTAATACATGATTCACAATAATGTTTTCATGTTCTTTTGAATATTTTTTTTCAAGCTTTTCAATATTAATGTTCTGGATGAAACTGTCATTTTCCATTCCTTCTTTGTGCTTATGTTCATTTGAAGCATTAAAAGATAGAGACTAATAAGCCAAAAGAAGATTGAGAATGTATAAATTTGGAACTAACATTTAAATGAAGATTTATCAATATTTTTATTTGAGGTAGAAATATTGGGTATAAAATGCTATGCGTTTGTATTAAGGACAAAAACATTCAATAGCAGTGTAGTGTGGCCAATTGTAGAGCTAAGATGTGATTTTTTTTTTATTAATATTCTTAATTACGGCAGATATCGTAAGAATAGTTATTATTGGAAGCTTTTAAGATTTTTCAAAAAACATGCACATAAAAAGAAGTTTTTTAGATCCTTTATGCATACAATTTTATTAAAAACATGATCGGGGTCATGAACTATTTGTTAAAGTAATTGTAGAGAATTTTTTTCATTTTGCCTTAAAATGCAAACTATTTGTTAAAGTAAAATAAATTTAAGTAATTACAATAAATTATTATAAGTTTATAATTAAAAATATATACTTTAAAATACAGAATTTTACCTTCAGTTGGCCAAATCTACAAAGTAGGAATAGTTAGAATTTTATTTATGAGTTCTAGCATTAGTTTTCTATTGTAGTTCATTAGACATATTAGTAGGATGAGTTTAGTTAGTTGCAAGTCATACTATCTTCACATTAATGGATTTTTTTGTCAATTTCAAACACTTTAGAAAATGTTACAATAGATCAGAGTCAAACTTAATAAGAGGGATTAATTCAATAGTTGACCTTAAGTGATGATCACAAATTCTTTTGTGAATTATGTACATAAACCAATTCTTTGATATACTCTAATTGGTGGAATCATTATTTTATTGCTTTTTTTAATCTTTGAAGTCTATATTACTATTATTTTAATTGACATCCATCGTGAAAGGATATATCACTAAACCCAGTTTAATTCAATCTAACCATGGTTGATTTTTCTAATTTTGATTAGTTTATATAAGAGATGTTGCTGAAAAATACTTTGCTTTCTAAAATTGTCAGAGCTCAGCAAAGATGTTTATCAGGTACAAATATCAGTATATAATTTTGTTTTTGAATGAATAATTCTTAGTTCTTTGGCTTATGTAAATAGTGATTTTATTAAAGGATTTAGGACAAATATCCAATTCTAATGATCTCACTAAATTCTTAACTTTTTATTATTTTTGTTTTAACAGTGTTTACTATAGATGTATTCTTATTAAACTGTGGATTTTAATTCTTATTAAGTTTCATGCTTGGCTGTTTATGAGAACAAATGAGGCATGGAGTATAGTTTCGAGAAATTGTGTTCCTGAACTTCTAAATTTGTCGATATTTTTGAGAAAGTTAAAGAGTTTTTTTGTTTCTAATTAATCACATTGAATGTATGGGTTTTATGTATTGATTTTAGATTATTATCAACTCATTTTTTTCTTTTTGACGTACTGTTGAAAATTGTGTACAGTTTAGAAGGAAAAACTTTAGAAGTATGATCTATGTTAAGCATGGAAAATATCTGAGCGACTTAGCTGAAGAAAATGTAACATGTGAACATATTTTTTTTCCAAAGAAGATGAAAACTGTCTACATTTTTTCTTTATTCTCAAGTTAATATCTGTTTAGTGCAAAGTTCATTAACAAATTTTTTTATATACTATGAGCTAAATTCTAAATGCCATTATATGATTCATGTAGTGAGTTTTACATATTAAAAAAAAAGGTTGTGCTCTCATGAATAAAATTGTATTTAAATTGCCTACTTGCTTCCATTTAATAACTTATTTTAAAATAATTTGTAGATTTTTAGTTTCAATATTTGTAATTTCCATTTTTTCTATTGATTTGTTTGCTTATTTCCATTATGGTTGGTTTTGTGTAGATTGAGAAATTGGTAGGAGTAAAAAGTTTGCGTGAATTTTCAGTATAAGTGAGTAGCTTTTGGGATGAAGAAGCCATCTTTTTGACATAAACTCAAAAGCTTCATCAATTTTATTCAATTCGGCAAGATATTCAATTTCAGCCCGACACATTTCCATTTGAGAGCAAACTTGACAAAGCTCCCAAATTCTTTTCACTTCATCTATATCACCCAATTTCGCATACCATAGACAGAAGTATCTACCAACTTGAGGATTCTTTTTTAGGTCTTCTCCTTTCATTTTTTTCAATAAATCTTTGACATCTTTTTTCAACTCAACGGTTATAAAGTGTATAACTAAAACTGCCTTTTTTTCTGCCTGAGCACTACAAATTGATAATAAAACTTCAGCATTTAAAAGGTTCTGGTTCTGAATAACCCTCAGTACATTTCTAATTCATGTAGCTCATGATCAGACAATTTAGCAATAAAACAATATAGGTAGGATGATATCTATTGCTAAATTGTCTGATCATGAGCTACATGAATTAGAAATGTACTTTGAAGAGTTATTTAGAACCAAAACCTTCTAAATGTTGATGTTTTATTATCAATTTGTAGCGCTCAGACAGAAAGAAATGTAGTCGTTGGGTTGAAAGAAGATATCAAATATTTATTGAAGAAACTGGAAGGGGAAGACTTAAAGAAGAATCCTCAAGTTGGTAGGTACTTCTATCTATGGTATGCGAAATTGGGTGATATAAATGAAGTGAGAAAAATTTAGAAACTTTGTCAAGTTTGCTCTCAAAAGGAAGTGTATCGGATTGAAATTGAGTATCTTACCGAATTAAATAAAATTGATGAAGTTGTTTATGTTAAAAAGATGGCTTTTTCATCCCAAGAGCTACTCACTTATGCTGAAAATTTATGCAAATAATATGATGGTAAAAAAGGGTAACGATGTCGTTATGCTAATGGCAGACAGTGGAATCCGAATAGGCCCATTGATATGGGACGACCTAGTTAAACTTCATATCAAAGCAGGGGAAGTTGAGAAGCAGTCTTGCTGAACCAAGAGAAACCTTTTATCAATTATACTGTTATTATGGAGAAGTATGCTAATAGAGGTGATATCCATATTACAGAGATGATTTGGCACAAAACGAAAGAAGTGGGCTACAAGTTTAGTTGGAGGCAATATGAAGTTCTACTACAGGCTTATTTAATTGCCAAGCTTCGGCATATGGAATGAGGGACACGATGAAAGCTCGTAACATAGTTCTCAACCCAGTTCTTCGGAGTTTGTTGATTCAAGTTGATCATTTTCGTAAGATTCAAGCTTTAGATTTGGGTATCTTTATGTAGGAAATTGAGGAAATTAACAGATTCAAGTTTTTTTATTATTATTATTATTCAACTTGCTTGTTACCCCCTAAGGCCAAAAGAGCCCCTTTTTTTTAATTCTTTTTATTTATTATAAGATTTAAACCCAACATCGAGTCATACTAATTTTGTCACCACTTCACCAACCGTGTATTTATATAGGTGCGTGATTTTTATAAAGAGAATTCTTCCATATTTTCTGATTGACTATTTACCAACAAGAAAAATTAGAAATACTTTTTCATATATTTTTTCTTTTCAAAATAATTATTCTTTCTACTTTAGGCGTTAGGATTTAGTTTATATATATATCTTAAGATTATTACTAATACAAATTTTTAAATTTTTTATATTGATAATATAAAATAAATATATTAGAAATTAAAGTTTATATTTTTAGTATTTTTTTAATTGATAACTTTAACCTATGTTTGCTAAACTCTACGCTTTACTTCTAATTTAATGTATCAGATAAAAAAGACGAGTGTAAAATTACGTTTGTATTTAGAAAAAAAAATAATCAAATTAAAAAATAAAACTTTTAAAAAAAAAAGTAAACGTTAAATTTGATACTACAAACGTTAAGTCAAACACATGCTTAATATTAAGAATTAAATTAGGTTTGTGTAAAATTAGAATGATTTTATTAAATAGTCAATGATTCTTTTAAATAATGTAAACAATAAATTCTACTATTGATCCAATAAAATAAAAAATATTTCACTTTAAATTACCTCTTAAATTTTAACTATATCTACTATTAGTGAATTGAACATCTAATTATTAATTATGTATAAATAAATTAAATAAAAAAATTATCTAATTAAAAATAATTAACATATTAATTCATTTATTTTTTTCAAATTAATAAAAGAGCGTAGATTGGATTTGAGGAAGGAACATCGACAATGCTACAGCCACTACAACATATAACCAAACGCAGATCCCTGTTCTTTTCTTTCCTCGTTCACAACGACCACCTTTTTCCTTTTCTTCTTCATCATGTTCTTCTTCTCATAACTCCCACACCGTCTTAAAAAAAAATAAACCAAAACGACGTCGCATCTTCCATCAAGGACTGGTTCAACACGCTTGACCCACTCATTACCCGAATCTTTCAGATTCTCTTTTCGACCGACTCCTCCTCCTATAACGACAACGCCGCCGTCGATGCCTCTCTCTCCGTCCTAATACTCCCCGTCTCGACGAGTCCTTCGTCCTCACCGTACTCCACCATGGCACCGCTGCTGCACACGTCTACCCCTGTCTACGCTTCTTCCATTGGACCGGCCGCACACGTCTCGACGAGTCCTTCTTCCATTTAAATTATATTATGTTATTAATTTTATTTTTTATAGACATAAAGGTAGAAAAAAAATAAAGAATGAGAGAGAGACTTTATTAATTTTGGAAGTTAAGAAATTTTTTATTTTAATTATAATAAAAATATTTAGTGACACATTTTGATTTGTCAAATTACTAATATAAAATATGAATTATAAATTATATATAGAGTGGAAAGGATAAAAAGAAATAGAAAAAAAGAGAGACGTCCATAAGAAAATATAAAAAGGATGTTTATTAATTTTAGAAATTTTTTTTTTTCTAAATTTTAATAAGAGAATGTTATGTGATACATTTTAGTTATTAAATTAGTTAGTAATATATAAATATAATATATAATATAACTATATTTTAATTTTAGTATTTCAATTTTAATTTTAATTTAATTTAAATATAATTAGAAAATGTTATGTTGTATATTTTGATTATCAAATTTATAATTAGTCATTGACAATGATATATAAGAGAGATAAAGTGAGTTAAGAAATGAGAGAGATAAAAAAAGGAAGAGAGAAGATGGGAGAGTTCTTTAATTTTAGAGGGAAAGATTTGATTTTAATTGTAACGAGAGAGTGATATGTGACACATTTTAACCTTAAAATTAGCATATATAATCGATATATCTTAAGATTATTACTAATACAAATTTTTAAATTTTTTATTTTGATAATATAAAATAAATATATTAAAAATTAAAGTTTATATTTTTAATTTTTTTTAATTGATAACTTTAACCTATGTTTGCTAAACTCTACGTTTTACTTCCAATTTAATGTATCAGATACAAACATTAAATTGTTAATAAAACTAAAAATAAAAGAGA
>NW_026264493.1:0-2061 GCF_000817695.3 Arachis duranensis
CAGGCCATGAATACTACTGCTTCCTGGATGGATATTCAGGTTATAATCAAATTGCAGTAGATCCCCAGGATCAAGAGAAAATAGCATTCACATGTCCATCTGGAGTATTTGCATACAGAAGGATGCCATTTGTCCTGTGCAATGCACCTGCAATCTTTCAAAGGTGCATGCTCTCAATTTTCTCTGATATGGTGGAAAATTTCTGGAAGTCTTCATGGATGACTTTTCAGTATTTGGAGACTCATTCAGCTCCTGTCTTGACCATTTAGCACTTGTTCTAAAGAGGTGCCAAGAGACTAACCTGGTTTTAAACTGGGAGAAATGTCACTTTATGGTGACTGAAGGAATTGTCCTTAGGCACAAAATCTCGAACAAGGGAATAGAGGTGGATCAAGCTAAGGTAGAGGTAATTGAAAAATTACCACCACCTGCCAATTTAAGGCAATCAGAAGCTTTCTGGGGCACGCAGGATTTTATAAGAGGTTTATAAAGGATTTTTCAAAAATCGCCAAACCTCTATGTAATTTGCTAGCTGCTGACACGCATTTATCTTTGATAAGGAGTGTCTGCAGGCATTTGAGATTCTGAAAGCTAAGCTGGTCACAGCATCAGTCATCTCTGCACCAGACTGGACATTACTTTTTGAACTAATGTCTGATGCCAGTGACCATGCTATTGGTGCAGTGTTGGGACAAAGGCATGACAAGCTTCTGCATGACATTTACTATGCTAGTCGTGTTCAAAATGACACACAGAAGAATTACACAACCACAGAAAAAGAGCTACTTGCAGCGGTTTATGCCATTGACAAGTTCAGATCCTATTTAGTAGGATCAAAAGTGATTGTGTACACTGACCATGCTGCTCTTAAATATCTACTCACAAAGCAGGATTCAAAACCCGGACTCATAAGATGGGTGTTGCTTCTGCAAGAGTTTGATATAGAAATAAGAGACAGAATAGGGACAGAGAATCAAGTAGCAGATCACCTGTCCTGAATAGAGCCAGTAGAAGGGGCGTCCCTCCCTCTTATTGAGATCTCTAAAAACTTTCCGGATGAGCAACTCTTTGCCATCCAGGAAGTGCCATGGTTTGAAGACATTGCAAACTACAAGGCAGTGAGATTCATACCCAAAGAGTACAGTAGGCAGCAATCAAAGAAGCTGATCACGGATGCAAAGTACTATCTTTGGGATGAACCATATCTCTTCAAGAGATATGCAGACGGAGTAATCCGTAGATGTGTGCTTAAAGAAGAAGCACAGAAGATCCTCTGGCACTGCCATGGATCATAATATGGAGGACATTTTGGAAGTGAGCGAACAGCCACAAGAGTCCTCCAATGCGGCTTCTACTGGTCTACTCTCTATAAAGACTCCCGAGTGTTTGTACTTAACTGTGACAGTTGCCAAAGATCTGGAAATCTGCCTCACAGTTATGCCATGACTCAACAAGGGATCTTGGAGATTGATTTGTTTGATGTATGGGGTATTGACTTCATGGGGCTTTCCCACCATCATACTCAAACACTTATATTCTGGTGGCAGTAGATTATGTATCCAAATGGGTGGAAGCTATTGCAACATCCACTAATGACACTAAGACAGTGTTAAAATTCCTCCAGAAACACATCTTCAGCAGATTTGGTACCCCTAGAGTATTAATCAGTGATGGGGGCACTCATTTCTGTAATAAATAGCTTTACTCTGCTTTGGTTCGATATGGAGTTAGCCACAGGGTGGCCACTCCATATCATCCACAGACAAATGGGCAAGCTGAAGTCTCTAATAGAGAACTTAAAAGAATCCTGGAACGGACTGTGATTAACCGTAGAAGGGATTGGGCAAGAAGCTTGGATGATGCTCTGTAGGCATACAGAACAGCATTCAAGACCCCTATAGGGACTTCTCCATACCAGCTTGTGTATGGAAAGGCAAGTCACTTGCCAGTGGAATTGGAACATAAGGCCTACTGAGCAACCAGATTCCTGAACCTTGATGCCAAGTTAGCTGGAGAAAAACGATTGCTTCAGTTAAATGAGCTAGAGGAATTTAGACTCAA
>NW_026264493.1:10576-10945 GCF_000817695.3 Arachis duranensis
TTAAAAATCTTATCTTTTCAAAATCTTTTTCAAAAATTATATCTTTTTCATTTTTTTCCTATTTTTCGAAAATTCCAAAAAAATCTTTTTCAAAATATTTTCAAAATCTTTTTCCTATCTTTACATCTAATTTTCGAAAATTAGCTAACAATCAATGTGATTGGTTCAAAAATTTAAAGTTGTTACTTTTTTGTTAAGAAAGGTTCAATCTTTAAGTTCTAGAATCTTATCTTTTAGTTTCTTGTTAGTTAAGTAATTTTAAAAATTAAATCTTTTTCAAAATATCTCTTTCTTAAAAATCTTTTTATCTTTTATCTTATCCTTCTCAAAATTTTATCTTTTTCAAAATTTGATTTCAAAATATCTTAT
>NW_026264494.1:0-1629 GCF_000817695.3 Arachis duranensis
CTTATTCACTAAGAAAATGCATGAAACTAACCTAAAACAGTAAAGAAAAGGTCAGTGAAACTGGCCTAGATGCCCTGGCATTATACTGCATGATTGGAGGCATCACACATGATTTCAAATGGCTGGCTCCAGTCTGGTCCTCTCATAATTGGAGCTTGAGTCAGGGCGATCTTCAGCTTATCAAACGCTTGTATGCAATCCTCACTGAACTCGAACTCAATATCTTTCTGCAGTAGTCTGGATAAAGGCAATGCAACCTTACTGAAGTCCTTAATAAATCTCCTGTAAAAATCTGCGTGGCCAAGGAACGAACGGACTTCCCTCACGGAGGAGGGGTAAGGTAAACTAGAAATAACATCTACCTTTGCTGGATCTACAAAGATACAAGTACTAGAAACAACGTGTGCCAGAACAATACCTTGTTTGACCATAAAGTGACATTTTTCAAAATTTAAAACAAGGTTTGAACTAACACACATGTCTAAAACTCTAGATAAACTATCCAAGAAAAGGCTAAATGAATCACCGTATATGCTAAAGTCATCCATAAAAACTTCTATACAGTTCTCTATGAGATTAGAGAAAAAACTCATCACACCTTTAGAAAGTAGCTGGTGCATTGCATAGGCCAAAGGGCATTCTCTTATAAGCATAAGTTCCAAAAGGACATGTAAAAGTGGTCTTTTCCTGATCTTCAGGAGCTATATGAATTTGAAAGTAACCTGTATAACCATCTAAAAAGCAATAATAAGATTTACCTGACAGGCGATCAAGCATCTGATCAATAAAAGGTAAGGGGTAGTGATCCTTGCGAGTGGCTTGGTTTAGACGCCAATAGTCAATGCAAACTCTCCATGAATTCTGAACTTTGGTTGTCAGAAGCTCTCCATGCTCATTCTTCACTGTTGTGACTTGATAAACCCCGTTTTGATGGTTTATCTTGCATTGATTTTAAGAGATTTTAATACCTTTTACCCTTATTTATCCATTGAATTAGCATAGTTTTGTGATTGTCTCCTTATTTGTGCTTAGATGTGAAAACATGCTTTTTAGGACTTAAAATAGCTAAATTTAATTCTCCTTGATTCCATTAGATGCCTTGATATGTTTGTTAGTGATTTCAGATTGAAAAGGGCTAGGAATGGATCAAAGGAGTGAAGAGGGAAAGCATGCAAAGTGGAGAAATCATGAAAAGTCAAAGAAGTTGAACTCGCCCATGGACGCGCGCGCGCACCTGGCGCTTGCGCACACCTTGCGAATCACCCCATGGACGCGTACGCGTGCTGTGCGCGTACGCGTCGGTGCTGGTTTATGATTTTTTAATGAAAACGTGACCAACGAATTCTCAAGGGTTGTGTGGCCCATTTCCAACCAACTTTGGCGCCTAAACTGCTATTTAAAGCCAAGGATTGAAGAGCAAAGGGAGAGGAGTTCATTTTTCACTCATTAGGATTAGTTTAGATGTAGTTTCTAGAGAGAGAAGCTCTCACTTCTCTCTAGGATTAGGATTAGGATTAGGTTTAGTTCTTAGATCTAGGTTTCCATTCACCTTCTTCTACTTCTATCTCTCAACTTTTTGTTGCTACATTCATCTTCTTCTATTCTTTTGTTGTAATTTCCTTTATGTTG
>NW_026264494.1:10500-10943 GCF_000817695.3 Arachis duranensis
TTTTTCTGTGATTTCAGGTATTTTCTGGCTGAAATTGAGGGACCTGAGCAAAAATCTGATTTAGAGGCTGAAAAGGACTGCAGATGCTGTTGGATTCTGACCTCCCTGCACTCGAAGTGGATTTTCTGGAGATACAGAAGCTCAATTGGCGCGCTCTTAACGGCGTTGGAAAGTAGACATTCTGGGCTTTCCAGCAATGTATAATAGTCCATACTTTGCCCAAGATTTGATGGCCCAAACCGGCGTTCCAAATCAGCTCAAAACTGCCCGGCGTTAAACGCCGGAACTGGCACAAGAATGGGAGTTAAACGCCCAAACTGGCATAAAAGCTGGCATTTAACTCCAAGAGAAGTCTCTACACAAAAATGCTTCAATGCTCAGCCCAAGCACACACCAAGTGGGCCCGGAAGTGAATTTTTATGTCATTTACTCATTTCTGTAAA
>NW_026264495.1:0-1141 GCF_000817695.3 Arachis duranensis
CGGTGATTCATTTGATCATTGCCTAGGTAACCTTGAAAAAGTCTTAGAGAGATGCACCAAAACAAACCTTGTCTTAAATTTTGAAAAATGTCATTTCATGGTAAAACAAGGCATTGTTTTGGGACACATAGTTTCAAAAGAAGGCATCTCCGTAGATCCGGCAAAAATAAATGTCATATCTAGTCTACCTTACCCCTCCTCCGAGAGGGAAGTCCGCTCTTTTCTTCGACATGCAGGATTCTACCGGAGATTCATTAAAGACTTTAGCAAGGTGGCCTTACTTCTCTCTCGACTACTACAAAGGACACTGAATTTGAATTGAGCAAGGAATGTATGGAAGCATATGACAAACTTAAGGTGGCATTGACACAAGCTCCTATTGTGCGAGGACCGAATTGGACTCAACCATTTGAAATCATGTGCGATGCCTCGAATTATGCGATAGGAGCCGCGTTAGCACAACGCGAAGGTAAGATTCCCTATGTCATAGCCTATGCTTCCAAAACACTAGATGGAGCCCAATCCAACTACACTACTATCAAAAAGGAACTTTTAGCTATCGTTTTTGCTTTGGACAAGTTCCGAGCCTATCTTCTTGGTTCCAAGGTAGTAGTGTACTCGGATCACGCTGCATTAAAGTACTTGTTGGCCAAAAAGGAATCAAAACCGAGATTAATTCGATGGGTGCTTTTGTTACAAGAATTTGATTTGGAGATCAAGGATAGGAATGGTTCCCAAAACTTAGTGGCGGACCATCTAAGTCGCCTCGAACACACAAAAAGCAACACCACCCCTATCAATGACTCCTTTCCTCTAGATGGTTTGCACGCAATCTCGGAAGTAATTCCTTGGTATGCCCCAATAGCAAACCACTTGGTTTCACGCACCTTCCCTCCCAATCTCAACAAACATCAAAAGGACAAGCTGAAAAGCGAATCCAAATACTATGTTTGGGACGATCCCTATTTGTGGAGATGTGGAGCGGACCAAATAGTGCGACGATGCATACCTCAAACCGAATTCCAAGCAATCTTGGATGCTTGCCATTCTTCCGAAGGAGGTGGCCACTACGGCCCCCAAAGAACAGCAAGAAAGGTCCTTGATTGCGGATTTTGGTGGCCAACCCTTCTCAAAGATTCTT
>NW_026264495.1:10104-10942 GCF_000817695.3 Arachis duranensis
ACTGGGTGAACCTTTTCAGATTGTGACTCAGCTTTGCTAGAGTCCCCAATTAGTGGTGTCCAGAGCTCTTAAGCACACTCTTTTTTGCTTTGGATCACGACTTTAACCATTCAGTCTCAAGCTTTTCACTTGGGCCTTCATGACACAAGCACATGGTTAGGGACAGCTTGAATTAGCCGCTTAGGCTTGGATTTCATTTCCTTGGGCCCTCCTATCCATTGATGCTCAAAGCCTTGGATCCTTTTTACCCTTGCCTTTTGGTTTTAAGGGATATTGGCTTTTTCTGCTTGCTTTTTCTTTTTCTTTCTATTTTTATTTTTTTCGCCTATTTTTTTCCGCAAGCTTTTTACTTTTCACTGCTTTTTCTTGCTTCAAGAATCAATTTTCATGATTTTTCAGATCATCAATAACATTTCTCTTTGTTTATCATTCTTTCAAGAGCCAACAGTTTTAACATTCATAAACAACAAGATCAAAAATATGCACTGTTTAAGCATTCATTCAGAAAATAAAAAGTATTGTCACCACATCACTATAATTAAATTAAATTCAAGGATAAATTTCGAATTAAAGCATATTTCATTTAAGAGAGGTGAAGGATTAATGGATTTTATTCATAGCTTTAAGACATGGTTACTACATACTAATGATCATGAAGTAGAAACACAAAACATAGATAAACACAACATAAAAAAATAAAAAGCAGAAAGAAATAAGAACAAGGAATGAATCCACCTTAGTAGCGTCTTCTTCTTGAAGGACCAACAATGTCCTTAAGCTCTTCTATGTCCCTTTCTTGCCTTTGTTGCTCCTCCCTCATTGCTCTTTGATCTTCTCT
>NW_026264496.1:0-8804 GCF_000817695.3 Arachis duranensis
TTCAGACCATTATCACAAAATAATGGGTCTGAGATCAGTGATCCCAGAAGTTAGATTCGATCTGAAAGAAGATGAATATCCAGAGATCCAGGAGCAAATTCGAATCAGGAACTGGGAAGTCCTAGCTAATCCTGAAACGAAAGTGGGGAGGAACATGGTCCAGGAATTCTATGCTAATATGTGGCAAACTGACAAGCAGAAACTATCTGGGACTGCTCTCTATGACTATCGGACCGTGGTCAGAGGAAAGACTGTTCATACCCACCCTGATAGGATCAGGGAGATCTTAAAGCTACCTCAGCTGAAAGATGATCCAGACTCCTTCAATAGGAGAATGATGAGAACAGACAAGGGCCTGGATAAGATTCTAGAGGACATATGTATCCCTGGAGCCAGGTGGACCACCAACACAAAGGGTGTCCCAAATCAACTCAAGAGAGAAGATCTCAAACCAGTCGCCAGAGGATGGCTGGACTTCATTGGGCATTCTCTGTTGCCCACTAGCAACCATTCTGAAGTCACTGTTAAAAGAGCAGTGATGATCCATTGCATCATGATGGGAAAAGAAGTGGAAGTTCATCAGCTGATCTCAGCTGAACTCTACAAAATTGCTAACAAAAATTCTAAAGAGGCCAGGTTGGCTTATCCAAGCGTGATTTCTCTGCTCTGCAAGGACGCTGGAGTAAGGATGGGAATAACTGAGTATATCTCAGTTGAGAAACCAATCACCAAAGCATCAATGGAAAAACAACAGGCACAGGATGAACTATTTGAACAAGAAAATCTACACAATCAGTATTTCAAACATGAAAATAAAAATCCAGAAAATTGAAAATGATACGTTCATAAATTAACCGAATCTGAGGATAGATTCTCGATATTCTGGAACAGGAAATTCTATGAGTGGTAGCAGATCCAGAAGTGCGAGAAGGAAAATGAAGGAGAAAGAAAGAAAGAAAAAAAGCAAAAGAAAAATAAAACAAAATAGCTATGCATGCGTAAGAGGATAGCAAAAACAATAAGAACTGGACCACAGAAACCATACCAAGACTAGAAGGACGGCAGCGTGCTGCAAAGTTCGAGGAGAGGTGGTGAATCGGATGAGATGCAGAAAAGCTCGATGGAAAATGGCAAATAGGAGGAGAGGTTGGCGTCAGTGTAGCAGTAAATAGGAAGAGTGATAAAGGTGTGAAAGAGATTAGGGTTACCTGCACAGCTGAGGCAAGATCGAAACGGAGCGATTTTTGCACATTAGGGTTCGATACAAAGTGACACGAGCAACACACGAAGAAGAGCCGGGAGGGGGTGTGACGGAGCTTCGGTGTGACGGAAGTTCAGTGCGACGGTGGTGCAAGGCGCAGAGGCGCCGCCGATGGAGCGTTTGGAAGAGAGGGGTGTGGAGGCGCGGATAGGTATCATGTGAAATGAGGAGACAGGCTTAAAGCAAATCCCTTATTTCAATATTTCCGACGGAATTTTTTTAAATTATAGACAGAAAATCTATCTGTAATAATTTAATAAAACGTAGTGTTTTACCTATTTAATTATAGACGGATTTTTCGTCTGTAATCAATTTTTACGGAAAAAATTAATTTTTCCGACGGAATTATCGACGGATTTTCTTTTCTATCTGTAATTTATGTTAATTCATTTTTTTTTTGTTTTCGACGAAAATTCTCTCACAAAATCTGTCTGTATTCTTGTGGGATAAAATCTTTCAGAAATATCCATCTGTAATAAGTAGTTTTCTAGTAGTGCCTACTATTGATGAGTATAGGATCATGATAAACGATGTGTTATACCATTAGTTTGAAAGAAAGTTTGAAAAAGAATGTGAGAGAAACTCCTTGGCATTGTTTGTTTATATGGCTTTAAGATTGAAACTTGTTTGATTTTTCATCAATTGTTTATATTATTATAAAACCTGCAAAACCTGAGCTTAGAAGTGAGTAAATACAAGTAAGTATATCTACTGTAAGCATAAAAAATACTCATATAGTACCTATAACCAAATATTGAGTTCATTGGTGTAGGACCCCAGTATAAATAAAATTGAGTTCAAGAGGAGCAGTTATTTTGTTTGAGAATTAGGAAAGGGAAATGTCTGCATCTTCCCTTTATAGCAAGCTTTACACACAAATGATTCATAATCTGATTTATTGGAATAAGGAATATTACAATGTCTTAGAACAATGTCAATAATAATAGGAGAGGAAGGGTGTCCTAATTTTCTATGCCAAAGTACTAAATTTGATTTACACAGCCAAAAATGATTGAAACACTTGTGGATCATGAATTTTTTTAGGATGATCATATTCTCAAAGGCATATAGTCCTTGTTTAAGTATCCCTTAAAGGAGCACCTCCTTGGACACCTGAAATTTCACAGAGCAATGATATGGATGAAATTCAAAATACACATTATTGTCAAGACAAAACTTTGACACACTGATTAGAAAACATATTACTGTTTGTTTTTGTTAAATGTTGGAAGATGTTTGAACATAAGTAACATGTGTTGGCATGATGATTTTTTTTTAATTTTGTAACAAGAATTATTCTATTATGCTCACCGTCACAGAGTGAGTGTATGTCAGGTAAATGTTGAGCCTCCTAACATAAATCTCTTTGGTAAATTTTAAGATCTGCAAACCAATTGTTACTTGTCGAATATCTATACCATTTAGAATTTCTACCTAGATTAATCCAACATATGAAGTAAATGTAAATGTTGAAATGGTAAAGCGTTCAGGAAGGAACTGGAAGAACTTCACAAGATGAGAAAATTATGACCAGAGAGGAAATCGGGGTTTTCTCACAGTCTCAAAATTAATTTCATTGAATTGGGTTTCTAACTAATTTTACAGCTAGCTACAACTCTTAAATAACAACAATTAACCTCCTAACTAACTATTATTTACAACTAACTCAGCTACTAACTATTCTAACAAATTAACTCTACATGCTTTCTCATGTAACACCCCCTCTCAAGCTAGAATCGATGCTTTCCATCATTCTCAGCTTGCTCAAACATTATTGAAACTGATTGGGAGCCAATACTTTTGTCAATATGTCTGCCACTTGATTGTGGGTGGAGATAGGTAGCAGCTTTGTGACTTGCTCTTGCCATTTATCTCTCACAATGTGACAATCCATCTCTATATGTTTGATTCTCTCATGGAATACTGGATTAGCGGCAATATGCAATGCTGATTGACTATCACAGTATATCCCAATGGGTTTTTTTAGCTTTACTCTCATATCTTGCAGCACATAAGTGATCCACTGTGCCTCCCGTGTGGCCATTGCTAGGGCCCTATATTCAGCCTCACATGAAGAATTAGCAACCGTATTCTATTTTTTACTTTTCTTGGACACAATTGAAGTGCCAATGAAGAAGCAATAGCCTGAGGTTGATCTCCTTATATCTGAACAAGTGCCCCAATCGCTGTCCGAAAAACCATTGGGTGTCAAATTTGTGTCAGCTGCAAACATTAGCCCCTTTGTCGGTGTTCCTCCTAAGTATCTCAAAACTCTCAATGCTGCTTCAAAGTGTATGTTTGTGGGACAATCCAAGTATTGACTTAGTCTCCCAACAGCATATCCAATTTCTGGCCTAGTATTGGTCAAATAGATCAATTTTCCAATCAGCTTCCTATACTCTGTATTGGACTGCAACGGATTTTCTGAAGTCTTACTCAATTTGATGGTGTAGTCCATTGGTGTTGCTGCTGGCTTGGCATTTAGTAGGTTATAATCCTTCAAGAGATTGAGGCAGTATTTCTTTTGATTCGCCATGATCCCCCTCTTGCTTCGAATCACCTCCAAGCCAAGAAAGAACTTGAGTTCACCAATGTCTTTGATCTTGAACAAATGATGCAAATGCTGTTTGATAAAAGTGATTTCTGCCATGTCATCCCCTGAAACAATTAGATCATCAACATATACTAGTATAACTGTGAAACTAGAATCTGTAGATTTGGTGAAAAGGCTATAGTCGCTTCGAGACTAACAGTAACCAATCGAAAGAAGAGTGGAAGTAAGCTTGGTGTTCCACTGCCTGCTGGCTTGTTTTAAGCCATAAAGGAAGCGATCTAACTTGCATACCAGTCCCAGATCAGAGAGGGAAAGTCCAGGAGGAGGCTTCATATAAACCTCTTCAGCAAGATCCCCGTGTAGAAAGGCCGTGTTGACATCCAATTGATGCACGAACCAGCCTTTGACTGCTGCAATGGCAAGCAAGATTCGAAGGGTTGTCATCTTCACAACAGGGCAAAATGTTTCAAGATAGTCCACCCCAACCGTCTGGGTGAAGCCCTGTGCCACTAATCTGGCCTTGTGGCATTCCACTGTTCCATCAGCATTGAGCTTCAATTTAAACACCCATCTGCAACCTACAGTTCTTTTTCTAGCTGGAAGAGGTGTTAGAGTCCAAGTCTTATTTTCTTTTAGAGCATTTAACTCCACATTGATCGCTTCTTGCCATTTTGGATTAGTGACAGCCTCAGCATAGCATTTTGGTTCAGTGTGTATTGGCTGAAAGGTGGTTTGATTGACAAATTCAATGGAGGATGGACATAATGGAATGAGGGGTAAGGTTGAATCTGGTATTGCGGATTCAAAAAATAGCAGGGTAGAATGTTCAAAGAAATTTTGTTTTAGATCATGAATAATGTCAAACTGATGTTCAAAAAATTTTTCATGAAGACATTGTGAAGGATGAGTTGTGCTAAAATCTGGTGTAGCTAATAGAGCTGATGAAGTAGTCATGCATTGAAAATCAGCAAGGTATGCTGATCTTTTTGTCTCCCTAGTGGACCTTCTTAATGGTTGTATAGTGGGAGTGTGTAAAGATTGAATATTTGTATGAGAGGATGCTGATGGTGTTGATGGTGCATGATCTAAAGGTGAGGTCCTAGATGCAGTTTGTTGTGTGTGTGACTGTTGAATCTCAATGCACAAGGGATCATCAAATGTATGTAAATCATGTATGCAAAAATTTGGATGTGTTTCATGCTCAACTTTCTCATTTTGTACAGTTTCTTGAATTGTAAAAGGCAAAACAAATTCATAAAAAATAGTGTTTCTTAAAATGAAGATATCTCTACTGCTAAGATCATACAGTAAGTGTCCTTTAACCCCTTCCTTTATACCAAGATAGACACACTTCCTAGCCCTCTTATCTAGTTTGCTTCTATGATTCACTAGTGTAGATGCATACACCAAACATCCAAAGATTCTGAGATATGAAATATCTGGCTGTTTATCATATAACAATTGATATGGTGAGACATTTTTTAGAATGTTTCGGGAATTCTATTCATCAAGTGAACTGAATGTGCCACAGCATAATTCCAAAATTTCTTGGGCAAGTTGGAGTGAAACATCAGTGCTCTTGTTATTTTTGAAATATGCTGATGTTTCCTCTCAACTATTCCATTCTGTTGAGGCGTCCCAACGCATGATGTTTGATGTATGATTCCCTTTAGTGCATAGAAAGCATTAATCTTAAATTCAGGTCCATTATCTGTTCTAATCTTCTTGATAGTGATACCAAATTGAATTTCAATTAATTTGACAAAATTTTTAACTAATTCAGCAGCTTCACTTTTTCCTTTCATGAAGTAAATCCAAGTGAATCTACTTTTATCATCTATTATCGTTAAGAAGTACTTAAAACCATAAATTGATACAGTGTTTATTGGACCCCAAATATCAATATGCACAATATCAAATCGATTCTTACTTTGTGTAATTCTTGGTACAAAGAAATTTCTCTTTTGTTTTGCATAGTGACAAGAGTCACATGGCTTATTACAACTAGAAAACTGTAAATCAGTGTATGCCCCTTGCATCACCTTTATTCTATGATTCGGCAAATGCCCTAACCTAAGATGCCATAGTGCGAAATGGTCAGGATATGATGAATGTGATGTGTGTGTATTGATGCATGCTGAATTTGATGTAGCTGAAACAGGTTGAAGTTTTTCAAATGCATACAATCCACTTCGCTGTTCAGCTACACCAACTGTCTTCAATGTTTTCTTTTTCTGAATTGCACAACCATTTTCATCAAAAATCAATTGACATTCAAAATCCAGAGTTAATTTTGAAACCGATATCAAATTGAATTTAAAAGTTGGAATGTAAAACACATTAAACAGTTATAAATTTTTATGAAAAATAACATTTCCTGCTAGTGTTGCAATTGTTCTAGTTCCATCAGGCATGTTAATGATCACAGGGTTAATTTTATAAATTCTGTGGAAGGGTTTGTGTGAGTAAGCTACATGGTTTGTGGCACCTGAGTCAATGACCCAGGATCTTGGGCTAAAAACAGAAAGTGACATGATATAGGATATACCTTTGTTGGACGGGAGAGTAGTGGTGCTAATCTGATTGATGCTATGCCTTGGCTGAGATTCTTGGTTTTGCAGAAGAGCAAGCAATGCTTCCCTCTGCTCTAAAGTAAAATAAGGCTCAGACCTATCATCCATTTCTTTCTGGGACTGTATCTGCATGTTGCTGTCTTCATCATCATCTTCAGCAACTATGTTGTTGAATGAGCTTTGATTGTTCTTGAGATTAGGAGGATATCCATGCTTCTTGTAGCATACGTCAATTAAGTGCCCTAGTTTTTCACAGTAGGTGCACTATTTTTGACTTCTTCCTCCTCTGTCTCTGCCCCCTCTGCCTCTCATATTGCCATTATTAACCTCACTTCTTGAGCTTCACTACTGCTTCTTGCATTCATCATTAGTGCATTGTTGTCCAGAGTTTCAGGTATATTAAATTGTCTTTCTTGCTGTAAAATGGAGGCAAACACAGATTCTAGCTTCGGCATTGGCATCATCAGCATGATTTGTGATCTCACAGTGGCGAATTGATCACTTAATCCTCTCAAGATCCTTACCACTTGGAATTCTTCTCTGTAATTCCTCATGATACTAGGCTCGCAAGTGCACATATCAATGCATCTTGAACAGTTTGGTACAGGGCAAAAGTTCTCTAGTTCTTCCCATATTGTTTTCAATTGCGTGTAATAATCTGTCACAGATAGTTCTCCTTGCTTGCTTGCAAACATCTCTTCTTCCAACTCAGCAATTTTGTACATGTCTCCTTGGCAGTAACATTTTTTCAGTTCTTTCCATAGTTTTTCCGCCGAGTCGATCCAAAGGACGCTTTTAGCTATGTTAAGACTCAATGAGTGATTAATCCACGAAACTACGAATGTATTGCATCTCTCCCATGCATCAAACAATGGATCTCCTTGTGTTGGTCGCTGAAGTGAACCATCTATGAACCTGATCTTGTTCTTTCCTCTCAACGCTCTCCACATTGCTCTCTCCCATACTTGATAATTGTTGTGCTCTAATGCAATAGGAATTAGGGCTGTCCCCGAATTTTCTCCAAAATGCAAGAAATATGGACTTACCGGATCTAAAGCTGGATTCTGAAGGTTCCTATTTGAATTTGACTGCATCTGATTTAGCTGATTTAGAAGACTTCTCAGCGTTTGTAGATCGATTGTTGGATTCACCTCTGATGCCATTTGCGACTGATGCTGGAATTCGTAATCAATTGCGCAATCTTCTTCCTAAGACTCGCTAATCGGAAATGGTTACCTGAATCTTTGAATCTTGTTCAAGCAACACAAATCTCATTAGTCTCTATTGTTTGAGTCTGAAAAAGGAAGATTAGAAAATAGTAGAGGAGGAAGAAAGAAGACGAAGAATGAAAGAAGATTCAGGAAGGGGAAGGAAAAATCTAAGAATAGTGAAATTCAACGAAATTCCTGCCGATTCATCTTTTTTGAAGTTCAATTCCTCGCTAATTTCTTCCTTCCATGCTCACCGCACCATGTTAAAATGGTAAAGTGTTCAGGAAGGAACTGGAAGAACTTCACAAGATGAGAAAATTGTGACCAGAGAGAAAATCGGAGTTCTCTCACAGTCTCAAAACTAATTTCATTGAATTGGGTTTCTAACTAATTTTTACAGCTGGCTACAACTCTTAAATAACAACAATTAGCCTCCTAACTAACTATTATTTACAACTAACTCAGCTACTAACTATTCTAACAAATTAACTCTACATGCTTTCTCATGTAACAGTAAACAAAAAAGAAAAATAAATAAATTAAGAACAATATTATCTTGACATATAGTAGTATTGTTATTTATTTAATGAAATCTTAAATTATTTTTTACTTCAGCAATTTCGGTTATATCTTTTGGAGAACAACTGGAGAGAAATACCAGTACAAGAAAATTTTTCAAGTTCATATAATTTTAGTATTTTAAATTCCCGATTAATTCAATTGAATCGGTTAATCAAGTCTGATTTTTAGAATCTTAAAAAATACACACAAAATAACTTGATTTATAATTTAATTCCATTGAAAACTGATGTAAAAATTACATACAATACATCGCTCAATAATATACTCAAATGTACAAATAATTTAAAGTTTTAAAAGACACACTAAAAATTCTTTTAATAAAATTTCAATAATTCATAAAAGTTAATCGAATGAAAGGTCATAGATCCAAGTGATAGAAAATATTAAAAATTGCTATAAAGATGATAATTAATTATGATCGGATGAAAAAAAATAAAAGAAGAAAACGAAAAAAAAAGACAATATAAATTAATAATTTTAAAAATAAAAATAAAATTAAAAATAATTTAAAAAATTAAATATAAAATTAAAAAAATAAATATTTTTTTATTAAAATTATGCATGAAGATAACGAATATTTTGTTTCAAATTTAATATTATAAAAAAAATAAAATTAATAATAC
>NW_026264496.1:10053-10937 GCF_000817695.3 Arachis duranensis
AGAGAGAGAGAGAGAGAGAGAGAGAGAGAGAGAAGGGAGAGAATGAAGAAAGGGGAAAGAAAGAGAGAGAAGAGAGAGAGGAGGGGGAGAAAGAGGAGAGAGAGAAAGAGTATGTAAAAACTAATTTTAGAGTTTAAATAAAACCAGTTTTAATTTGGTTTAAAACTAAACTGAACCATAAAAACTGGTTTTTAATAAACTGGTTTTCATAAAAACTATAGTTTCAGTTCAGTTTTTTATTTAAAAAAACTGGTTTATTTATAATAGTTTCAGTTCAGTTTCAATTCAGTGAAACCAGTTTTTTTGCACACCCCTACTTATTATGGAAATAATTACCGGAAGAAGTCGCGTTGATTATAGTAAACCCCAAGGAGAGGTTAGAGGCTATAACCATTATTTTCTCTCTTTTGCTGTTTTCCTAACTAGAATTTGGTATATTTGCAGGTTAATTTAATTGAGTGATTGAAAATTATGGTTGGCAATAGAAAATCAGAGGAACTCATCGATCCGAACCTTCCTGAAAAGCCATTTTCAAAGGCCCTTAAGCTTTGCTCTGTTGGTTGCTCTTAAATGTGTTGATCCAGATGCCACAAAGAGACATAAAATTGGACACATAATCCACATGCTTGAGGCCGACAAGATCCTATTCCGTGATGTATGTTCTTTTCCTTTCTTGAACTCTTCATTATACATAACTGGAGAGCAAAAGCAAGATGATTCAGCATTACTATAATCTGATTCTCATTTATCACTATTTTATCATTCTTTCTTGTAGGAACGGAGGACTGGAGGGGAATCATTGCGATCCCATCGAAATTATCATCATGAGCAAAAGGACTCTAGCAAAGATAGAAAGCGAATAGGTGGAGAGATCACTAATCGAA
>NW_026264497.1:0-859 GCF_000817695.3 Arachis duranensis
TTGTGTTATTTTCGTTCATCACCATATACATTTGAGTTTGCCTGACTAAGATCTACAAGATGACCATAGCTTGCTTCAATACTAACAATCTCCGTGGGATCGACCCTTACTCGCGTAAGGTTTATTACTTGGACGACCCAGTGCACTTGCTGGTTAGTTGTGCGAAGTTGTGTAATGCCATGGTATTGAGCTACCAAGTTCTTTGGGGCTCATGACCGGGGATTATGAGAGTTGTGAAAAAGTATTGTTCACAATTTCGCGCACCAAGTTTTTGGCGCCGTTGCCGGGGATTGTTCAAGTTTTGAGCAAGCTTTTGGTAACATCAGTGCCAAGATCCGGCAACAACACCAATTTTTTTGGCGTTATTGCCAGGGATTATTCTAGTTTGGACAACTGACGGTTCATCTTGTTGCTTAGATTAGGTATTTATTTTTTTCGAAATTCTTGAAGATGAATTCTAGAGTTTCATGATGATTTGTTGAAATCTGGCTGGCTGAGAAGCCATGTCTAATTTCATTGGACCGAGGTTTCAACTTATCATCACAAGAGCTTGATGATTTCTATCAATCTTGCTCTTGGAGCAGTGATCTGCTAAGGCTTGGTTGGCCTTTGGCCATGTCTAGTGTTTTGGACCGAAGCTTTCTTTGAAAGCTTGGCTGGCTGTGAAGCCATGTCTAATTCCTGGACCGGAGTCTTAGACTAGCATTGCACTGATTCCTGGAATTCTCATTAAGAATTTTGATACCTTTTTCCACTTAATTTTCGAAAAAAAAACACAAAAAAATAAAAAAATCATAAAATCCAAAAATAATTCTTGTTTGAGTATAGTGTCTCATGTTAAGTTTGGTGTCAATTGCAT
>NW_026264497.1:5059-5501 GCF_000817695.3 Arachis duranensis
ACCAACCCCAAGTCGGAATCTTGATGGTTCAAGAGTTCTATGCCAATGCATGGATCACCAAGAACCATGACCAAAGTGTGAACCTGAATCCCAAGAATTATCTTACTATGGTTCGGGGGAAATACTTGGATTTTAGTCCGGAAAGTGTGAGGGTGGCGTTCAACTTGCCTATGATGCAAGGAGATGAGCATCCTTACACTAGAAGGGTCAACTTTGATTAAAGGTTGGACCAAGTCCTCACGGTCATATGTGAAGAGGGCGCCCAATGGAAGAGAGATTCAAGAGAAAAGCCGGTTCAATTGAGAAGGCATGACCTCAAGCCCGTGGCTAGAGGATGGTTAGAGTTCATACAATGCTCAATCATTCCCACTAGCAACCGGTCCGAAGTTACCATAGACCGGGCTATCATGATCCATAGTATCATGATTGGAGAAGAAATAGA
>NW_026264497.1:5699-6430 GCF_000817695.3 Arachis duranensis
AAGGATGGAGCACACAAGAGATCCCACTCATCATGAGATCCCTGAGATTCCTCAAGGGATGCACTTTCCTCCACAAGACTATTGGGAGCAATTGAACACCTCCCTAGGAGAGTTGAGTTCCAACATGGGACAACTAAGGGTGGAGCATCAAGAACACTCCATCATCCTTCATGAGATTAGAGAAGATCAAAGAATCATGAGGGAGGAGCAACAAAGACAAGGAAGAGACATTGAGGAGCTCAAGCACTCCATAGGATCTTCAGAAGCAAGAAAGAGCCGCCATCACTAAAGTGGACCCGTTCTTTGATTTCCTTGTTCTTTATTCTTCTGTTTTTCAAATTTTATGCTTATGTTTATCCATGTTTGTGTCTTGTGATCATTAGTGTCTTAGTGTCTATGCCTTAAAGTTATGAATGTCCTATGAATCCATCACCTTTCTTAAATAAAAATGTGCTTAACTGAAAAAAAGGAAAGAATTGCATGAATTTTGAATTTTACAACAGTTAATTATTTTGATGTGGTGGCAATATTTCTGTTCTCTGAATGTATGCTTAAACAGTGCATATATATCTTGAATTTGTGGTTCATGAATGTTGGCTCTTGAAAGAATGATGAAAAAGGAGACATGTTACTGAGGATCTGAAAAATCATTAAAATGATTCTTGAAGCAAGAAAAAAGCCTTTCTATTCAAAAAAAAAATTCGAAAAAAAAAAGAGAAAACGAAAAAAAA
>NW_026264497.1:21061-21655 GCF_000817695.3 Arachis duranensis
ATGGACGTGTTTCCCTTCTTGGTCCTTTGGTGATCGGGGTGTGCGGCAGCCCGACGCCCGTGCTCGACCTTGGACCCGGGGCGGGGGGCCCCGACGGCACACCACAACCACAACGGGCTTGCTAGTGTGCCTAGGCAACGTGCATCTTGCTTGCATTGCGCCCAGCAAGCCTTTCGGCGTCTCACCTTGCTCGCATTGTGCCAAGCAAGCCTTTTGGGCAACTCGTGTTTCAGCGCGGCCGTTCGGTGCGCGAGGCAAGGAGCCAGACACACTAGCGACCCGCACACCACTCATCCGCCACCACGGTCCGCAAACCCAGCACGCCCGGACGAACAGCCCCCCGCACGCCTTGGAGCGTGCCGGCAAGCGGAAGCATACGGGGGTGCCGAGCCAACTCCGCTGGGCAGGGTTCGGGGGAAGCGACCAAGAACATTCAAGGGACAGCCCGAGGCGTGAGGTGCTTCGGGCGATAATCAAACAGCCACACCGTCTAGATTAAGCAACCCGCACAGCAAAACCAACACCGCGTCGGGCACCGTCTTGCGTCCACCATAGACGTAAGGCGAGCACGCCGCGGGTGCACAAGGCACAACT
>NW_026264497.1:25909-27118 GCF_000817695.3 Arachis duranensis
ATTGGGAGATATGAAAATTTGCCCCCTCCGTTGCAACGGTCGGTGCCTCCGTTGCAACGGCGGGTGCCTCCGATGCAACGCTCCCTGCCAACGATGCACCAAACCCAGCCTCCGTTGCAACGATCCCAGCGTCCGTTGCACCGCGCCCAGCATCCGTTGCAACGGCGGGTGCCTCCGATGCAACGCTCCCAGCCAACGATGCACTGCGCCCAGCATGCGTTGCAACGCGCCCAGCGTCCGTTGCACCGCGCCCAGCATCCGTTGCAACGGCACCCAGCCAACGCTGCACCGCACCCTGCTTCCGGTGCAACGGCACAAGGCACAACTCGACCACGCCATGCTCCCTTGGTGGTGCCCAGATGGGGCGTGCATGGACGTGTTTCCCTTCTTGGTCCTTTGGTGATCGGGGTGTGCGGCAGCCCGACGCCCGTGCTCGACCTTGGACCCGGGGCGAAGGACCCCGACGGCACAACACAACCACAACGGGCTTGCTAGTGTGCCTAGGCAACGTGCATCTTGCTGGCATTGCGCCCAGCAAGCCTTTCGGCATCTCACCTTGCTCGCATTGCGCCAAGCAAGCCTTTTGGCCAACTCGTGTTTCAGTGCGGCCGTTCGGTGCGCGAGGCAAGGACCCAGACACACTAACGACCCGCACACCACTCATCCACCACCAAGGTCCGCAAACCCAGCACGCAGGGACGAACAGCCCCCCGCACGCCTTGGAGCGTGCAGGCAAGCGGAAGCATACGGGAGTGCCGAGCCAACTCCGCTGGGCAGGATTCGGGGGAAGCGACCAAGAACATTCAAGGGACAGCCCGAGGCGTGAGGTGCTTCGGGCGATAATCGAACAGCCGCACCGTACCCT
Organism: Arachis duranensis; assembly: GCF_000817695.3. NCBI lineage: Eukaryota > Viridiplantae > Streptophyta > Magnoliopsida > Fabales > Fabaceae > Arachis > Arachis duranensis. The sequence continues at coordinate 26,775 of NW_026264497.1, forward strand.
GCCTCCGTTGCAACGACCCCAGCCAACGTTGCAACGCGTCCGACATCCGTTGCAACGCGCCCTGCCTCCGTTGTACCGCGCCCAGCATCCGTTGCAACGGCCCCCAGCCATCGTTGCAACGCGCACAGCATCCGTTGCAACGGCCCCAGCCAACGCTGCAACGCGCCCTACCTCCGGTGCAACGGCCATGGCCAGCGTTGCATGGCGCCCTGCCTCCGTTGCAACGACCCCAGCCAACGTTGCAACGCGTCCGACATCCGTTGCAACGTGCCCTGCCTCCGTTGCACCGCGCCCAGCATCCGTTGCAATGGCCCCCAGCCATCGTTGCAACGCGACCTCCCTCC
>NW_026264497.1:34268-36071 GCF_000817695.3 Arachis duranensis
CCGCACACCACTCATCCGCTACCACGGTCCGCAAACCCAGCACGCCCGGACGAACAGCCCCCCGCACGCCTTGGAGCGTGCAGGCAAGCAGAAGCATACGGGAGTGCCGAGCCAACTCCGCTGGGCAGGGTTCCGGGGAAGCGACGAAGAACATTCAAGGGACAGCCCGAGGCGTGAGGTGCTTCGGGCGATAATCGAACAGCCGCACCGTCTAGATTAAGCAACCCGCACAGCAAAACCAACACCGCGTCGGGCACCGTCTTGCGTCGACCATAGACGTAAGGCGAGGACACCGCGGGTGCACAAGGCACAACTAGACCACGCCATGCTCACTAGGTGGTGCCCAGATGGGGCGTGCATGGACGTGTTTCCCTTCTTGGTCCTTTGGTGATCGTGGTGTGCAGCAGCCTGACGCCCGTGCTCGACCTTGGACCCGGGGCGGGGGACCCCGACGGCACACCACAACCACAACGGGCTTGCTAGTGTGCCTAGGCAACGTGCATCTTGCTGGCATTGCGCCCAGCAAGCCTTTCGGCATCTCACCTTGCTCGCATTGCGCCAAGCAAGCCTTTTGGGCAACTCGTGTTTCAGCGCGGCCGTTTGGTGCACGAGGCAAGGAGCCAGACACACTAACGACCCGCACACCACTCATCCGCCACCACGGTCCGCAAACCCAGCAGGCTCGGACGAACAGCCCCCCGCACGCCTTGGAGCACGCAGGCAAGCGGAAGCATACGGGAGTGCCGAGCCAACTCCGCTGGGCAGGGTTTGGGGGAAGCGACAAAGAACATTCAAGGGACAGCCCGAGGCGTGAGGTGTTTCGGGCGATAATCGAACAGCCGCACCGTCTAAGATTAAGCAACCCGCACAGCAAAACCAACACCGCGTCGGGCACCGTCTTGCGTCCACCATAGACGTAAGGCGAGCACGCCGCGGGTGCACAAGGCACAACTCGACCACGCCATGCTCCCTAGGTGGTGCCCAGATGGGGCGTGCATGGACGTGTTTCCCTTCTTGGTCCTTTGGTGATCGGGGTGTGCGGCAGCCCGACGCCCGTGCTCGACCTTGGACCCGGGGCGGGGGACCCCGACGGCACACCACAACCACAACGGGCTTGCTAGTGTGCCTAGGCAACGTGCATCTTGCGGGCATTGTGCCCAGCAAGCCTTTCGGCGTCTCACCTTGCTCGCATTGCGCCAAGCAAGCCTTTTGGGCAACTCGAGTTTCAGCACGGCCGTTAGGTGCGCGAGGCAAGGAGCCAGACACACTAACGACCCGCACACCACGCATCCGCCACCACGGTCCGCAAGCCCAGCACGCCCGGACGAACAGCCCCCCGCACGCCTTGGAGAGTGCCGGCAAGCGGAAGCATACGGGAGGGCCGAGCCAACTCCGCTGGGCAGGGTTCGAGGGAAGCGACGAAGAACATTCAAGGGACAGCCCGAAGCGTGAGGTGCTTCGGGCGATAATCGAACAGCCGCACCGTCTAAGATTAAGCAACCCGCACAGCAAAACCAACACCGCGTCGGGCACCGTCTTGCGTCCACCATAGACGTAAGGAGAGCACGCCGCGGGTGCACAAGGCACAACTCGACCACGCCATGCTCCCTAGGTGGTGCCCAGATGGGGCGTGCATGGACGAGTTTCCCTTCTTGGTCCTTTGGTGATCGGGGTGTGCGGCAGCCCGACGCCCGTGCTCGACCTTGAACCCGGGGCGGGGGACCCCGACGGCACACCACAACCACAACGGGCTTGCTACTGTGCCTAGGCAACGTGCATCTTGCTGGCATTGCGCCCAGCAAG
>NW_026264497.1:44391-48535 GCF_000817695.3 Arachis duranensis
TGCTTTAGCTTGACTGAAATACAGCTTATCATATGATTCCTTGAATTCTTTGTATTGCTCTTTTTGTCCTTCAAGGATCTGTGCTTGAAATTCTTGCTGCTAAGTCATCATTTGTTGTTGCCATTTCTCTTGTTTTTCCTCCATTTGATGCTGCCAAGCTTCTCGTTCTTCTTTTTCTTTCAAGAATTGCTCCATAAATTCAGGATGGGGCTCTAGACATTTCTCTTGGCCCTCCTGATTTTGGCCTTGTTGGGTCTGCATGAGTTGATTTTGGCCTTGTTGAGCCTGCATGAGTTGCTGAGATAATTCTTCAATTGATCTTTGCAATTGGCTCATATCTATGGCATCATAAGCTTGATTTCGTCCTTCCTCTCTTTGTGATCTCCTTTGTCTAGGAGCTACTACCCCTTCTTGGTCTTCTTCTTCATTAGTTCCCTCCATACTCTTCTTGGTAATCCATTTCCCTTTCTTCACTTTTGTTGTGTCCTCATCTTCAAAGAGTACGTTAGCTCTGTCACATAGCCTTTGGATGGTGCTTGGATGTCCAAGACCTTTTGATTTGCTTGTGCTATCGGCCATTTCTTGGATACTGTCGGCTATGAGTTGTGCAAGATTGATCTCACCTCCATGCAAGATGCAGTATGTCAAGAGTGCTCGTTTGATTGTGACCCAAGAAGCGTTTCCAGTAGGGAGGATAGATCTCCTCACTATTTCATACCATCCTTTAGCCACAGGAGTAAGATTTATCCTCCTTATGTGACTTGGAATCCCCTTTGAATCTCTTTCCCAATCTGTATTTTCCATGCATAACCCCTGCAGGATCTCATCAGGATTATTTTTCATTTGCATTCTAGCCTCATAACTAGGCTCTGGATAGGTTATGGTTCTCAACTTGAGGGCTCTTGTGATAGCAGCTGGGCTAAAGCTCACTTCAACCCCTCTAACATAACTTGTGTAGGGAGCACTATTTTTGTTTTCTTTTGCAGCATTTGCATAGAACTCCTTGATCATTACGGCACTTATGTCAGTCAGAGGAGCACACAAGAGTTCCCACCTTCTTTCTCTAGTAATTTGCCTCATAATGGGGTATTCTCCTTCCCTCAAATCAAGGCCTTTCTCATAGATGACATTCTTTGCCTCCATGAACCTATGATATCTCCCTTCATGGAATTGGGATCTAAACTTGCTTGCATCAAATGATGGAGGTTCGGTTACCATAGGTTCTTTTCCCGGCCTTCTTTTTGAGCTTGAGGAGGCCATTGAAATTAAAGTGAAAAGAAAGAGGAAGTGAAAGTAGAAGAGATATGTGTTGTGTTTGGGGTGAATTTTGGTTCGGTTTTGATGTGTGAGGTAAGGGAATTATGTTGGTTTTGGAAGTGGAATAGAGTGTGGTTTCATATGAAAGTGGCTTGAATAGGAATGTGTATGCCGTGTTGGTGCCAACGGCTACTTATAGGTGAATTCTTCAAGCCTTCCAACAAAACCATAATGAGAGAGAGAGGGACTCGTTGGTGATCATGAAGGGTTAAGATTGGTTTGCTCATTCAAGGAATGCATGAGATGGACGGCTTGCATGTGTTGTTGAGGCTTTGACGAGGATCCTTCTTCCATTGGCTGCATGTACCTCGGTGTCCCATGTTGCATGCATGCAAATTTTGTTCCCCATGAGCGCGTTTTCCTAGGCACATGTGACCTTCCTCACATAGCTCCTCCTAGCCGTGACCTTCTCCTAGCTTTTGTCTTAATCTTTTTCTTCCACCTGAACCAAAACAGCTAGCTTAGAATATTAATATAACCGTGGCAACTTATTTGTAATAATAAAATAAATTGTTTTGGTTTGTTTAATAGTTATTTAAATTGTTTTTGTGATCAATTGTGTCCCTAAATAAAATGCTAAAAGTTGGTGAACACCAAACTTATCTTTTATTGAGGGGACGGCTCAACAATGCAAACCGTTCTCACAATTGATGCATTTTTTAAAAAAATTGATGTATGATTCCTTGTCTGTATGGTTTTGAGTCCATGATTGGGAAATGATCTTCTGAACATTGTTGCACATGCAGACACCAAACTTAGTGTTTGGTCACATGCTTTATCAAAAGAATTATGCATATGTTCTAAGAATAATCCCCCCCTCTTTTTTTTGAAAAATGAACTTGGGTGTGCCTTAAGGTACACCAAACTTAGAAGTTTGCCATGTGCTTCAAAATGATATATGCACTTACCAGGCATGAAAATTCAAAATCATATTAGGAATCATAGCTTATTAAATAAAAGAGAAGACAGAAATCTTAAACCATGGGTTGCCTCCCATGAAGCGCTCTTTTATTGTCATTAGCTTGACATTGACCTCCCTTTAAGGTGGTTGATGTTGGTGATGTCTCAACTTGTCACCTCTCACTGTCAGCTTTCTCTGTGTGCCTTGATGTTCAATTTCCATATGCTCAAGAGAAAGTATTTGGTTGACAGTGTAATAATCTTCTGCTCCCTGTTGTTGATATACTAGTTGCACCTTATCACCTTTAGAGAATCCTTCAGTTGGGATTTTCTTGTTCTTCCACCCTTTGTGAGCCTTTTTCTTGTTCTTCATCTTTTTCTTGCTTGTTGATCTTCCCTTTTTGACAGTTACTTGAGTTGTGATACCTTCCTTCTTACTTATCACCCCTGCTTCTGTTGGTTCCTTTTGAATCCCTTTTTCTTCTTGCATCTGTTTGTTTTTCTGTTCTATTTCCTTGTCAGTTGATTGCTTTGGAAGGAGATCATCATTCATTTTGCTTGTTTCTTCATCCCTTTGTACTTCTGGAAAGACTTTCAGGATGATGCTCTCCTCATGCATTCTGAGGGTTAACTCTCCCTGCTCTATGTCCACAATGGCTCTAGCAGTGGCCAAAAATGGTCGACCAAGTATTATGGAATCATTTCCATGTTCTGAAGAATCTAGGATCACAAAATCTGTTGGGTAGATAAACTTGTCAACCTTAACTAAAAGGTTCTCAATCAGCCCTTTAGGATATACTATTGATTGGTCCACCAATTCCAAGGACATCTGTGTTGGTTTCACCTCCTCTATGCCATGCTTTTTCACTAGAGAATATGGGATTAGATTTATACTTGCTCCTAGATCGCACATCCCCTTGTTAATGAACAGGTTTCCAATAGTGCATGGTAAGAAGAAACCTCCAGGGTCTTCAAGCTTGGGAGGGAGTCCCTTTTTAATGAGTGCACTGCATTCTTCACTGAGCATTACAATCTCCTTTTCATTCCACTGTCTCTTCTTGTTGATGAGCTCCTTTAGAAACTTAGCATACAGAGGCATTTGCTCCAAAGCTTCAGCTAAAGGTATGTTGATCTCCAACTTCTTAAAAGTCTCAAGAAATTTGTGGAAATGCTGATCCTTTGTTTCCTTGTGAAATCTCTGTGGATAAGGCAGTGGTGGTGTTGAGCTCTTCACCACTTGATGTTGTTTTGGAATTGCTTCTTCCAAGATTTGCTTTCCTTTCTTCAAATTCTGTGGTTTGTTGTTCTCCTCTGTGGGTTCTCCTGGAGCATTTTTGCTTGTCATGTCTTTGTTGATGGCTTCATCATTCTTTGTTGGTTCAGTGTCATTCTCCATAAGCTTCTTTGTTGCTCCTTGGTTACCATCTGCTAACATCCTTCCACTTCTTAGTTGCACGACCTTGCATTCTTCCTTTGGGTTGGGAATGGTGTCACTAGGTAGTGAACTTGATGGTTTTTCAACAGAAATCTTCTTAGAGATTTGTCCAATCTGCCTCTCTAGGTTCTTCATGGAGGCTTCTTGATTCTTGGTTGTCAATTTTTGGTTCTTCATCAGTTTCTCCATAAGCAGCTCTAGATTGGTGATTCTCTGTGAATCTTGTGAAATGGGTTGATTTTGGGGTGTTGATGGATAAAGATAAGTGTTTTGGTTAGTTGGGTGGTTATTGGGTGGGTATTGGTTAGAATTTGGGTAGTTGTTTTGTGGTTTTCTGTATGAGTTTTGGTTAGTGTTTGGCTGGGGGTTGTGGTTTGTGTTTTTCCAATTGTTCTGACTTGTGTTTCTTTGCCATGGTTGTTGGTTTTGATTATGGTTGTCCCCCCATCTGAGGTTGGGATGGTTCTTCCAAGATGGATTGTAAGTATCACC
>NW_026264497.1:56835-61728 GCF_000817695.3 Arachis duranensis
AAGTAAATGACGGAAACTTAAAGTGCAAGAAATTAAAGCTTGCAGAAATTTAAAGAACACAAAAGTAAATGGCAAGAAGTAGATGAACAGAATGTAACTAACAAGAGTAGTAAATAGACAGAATGTAGAAAGGGATTGGGAAATGGGTAATCAAATAACTAGAGCAAGAGAAATGAGAATTAATGATAGAGAGGATCATTAGGGATTAGAGATGTTAGTTTTCATGAATTGATGTTAGTCAAATCCTTCTCAATCATGGGTATAGATCCATGGCAAGTGGGTGATTGAATCCCAATCTCTTGGTGATTCAATTTCTCTCAACATAACCAATTGCCACTCTCGTGATCTAATTGTTCATGAGAAGAGATGAAGCTCAAATCTAATCCAGCCACACAACTCCCATAATCTCAACCAAGGAGAGTTACATCTCACATACTAACCAAGGTGTATTGATTAAAGAAATCATGAAAGGATGAACTCTAAACTAAATTATGTGGCTCATTCCTCAAATTCACCACATAATTCATATAGATTAACCCCTCTCTCGATGGTGGTTGAATCTTTGAAGAACAAGAGTTCCCTCTTTAGATCAACCACTAGAATTGAGGACGAAAAGATGAGTTCACCAGTGCATTCCAACAAGCAGAGCTCTTCCCCCTAATGAAAGTGGGGTTTAGTGAATCATAGCTCCAATTTCAACAACAATTGCCATAAACCAAAATTAGACTAAATACAAAGAAAGATGAAGAAGAATAAGGAAATGCTTAAAGCTTCAAAATGAAGAAGAGAAGTTCCAAGAAGAACCCAAAATAGCTCTCCGGGTATCCTCCCGGAAGTGCTTAAAAAGTTCAAAATAAAAGTGCTAAGAGTCTAAAAAGTCTAAGTGTCAAAAGTCTCCCAAAAGTACAAACTCAATCTCTATTTATACTAGTCCCAAAACTCTTTCAAAGATCTTGAATTGGGTTAGCAATATGGGCTTCCTCTTTGTTGAATTCTTGGCTCAATTGGAAGAAGTGTTGCTAGACTTAGAAAGGAAGAGTTCATTCATCATGCTTCTGGCCCAATGGCTTGGCGTTTTTGTCAATAATGCTAGCCTTAATGCACGTTGGCAACGTGCATCATATTTTCCTGGGAGTGAACTTTCAGACTTGGGCGTTGCTAGCCCAAGTTGTTGCTAACAACTTGCTTTTCTTCTTCTTGACTCTACTTTCATGCTAAATGTAGCCCAGAATTTGGGTGTCAATCCTCTGCTTCAATATAGACTATTATCCATCATTGGAAAGCTCTTGATGCCTTCTTTCCAATGCCACTGGAATCACCTCATTTGGACTTTCCTAGCTCAAGTTATGCTTCCTCAAAGAAGGTAAGGTCAAGCTGCCAAGTTATTGCCAAAAACGCCCCTTTCCTCCCAAGTTGGCAACGTGCCAAGCCTCCCAAGGCTGAGACATGGGGCTGGCGTTGTTGCTGAACACGCCCCCTTGTTGGCACGTTGGCAACGTGCTCGTTGCTTCCTCATGGGCTGCCTTCTAGCCTTCTTGAATTTCAACTTCATGTTCTTGTTTTTGGGGCCTAAAGATGACTCTGATTTGGCTTCAATTTTGTGCTCCACCATAGACTATTATATATGGTTGGAAAGCTCTGAATGTTAGCTTTCCAACGCAACTGGAAGCACTCAATTTGGATTTCCATTGAAGGGGACATGGTCAGGCTGCTAAAATCACAGGCGTTTTTGGCAAACACGCCTTTGTATTTCCAAGTTGCCAACGCCTTCAGATTCTGAAGCTCTAAATGAAGCCCGCTTTTGAAGCTTTAAACGAATGTCAACCCCATACTATGATATATGGTTGGAAAGCTCTGGATGTCTACTTTCCAATGCCGTTGAGAGTGCATCATTTGAAGGTCTACAACTCAAGATATACTCCATGGAAGAGGGCACGGTCGCCAAGGAACACGCCTTCATAACTTGGCGTTGGCAACGTGCTTCTCCCTTTCCTGGGCCAAGTCTTCTATTCAGCGTTGTTTGCCTGCGTTGTCCTCAAACACGCCCCTCATCTCTAGGCTGGCAACGTGCTCGAGGCTCTGGACTAGCTCCCCAAGGTTGCTTGCTGCGTTGCCAAGGAACACGCCTTCAGAATTTGGCGTTGGCAACGTGCTTCACACCCTTCCTACCCAAGCCTTCTTGCTGCTGGAGTTGTCACCAAACACGCCTTTGTTGGTGGCGTTGGCAACGTCCAAATGAGCTTTCCAAGTTGCTTGGTGTTGCCTTCAAACACTCACCCTTTCTCCAAGTTGGCAACGCCAACAACTCCTCTTCTTCTTGCCCAGTTTGCTTCATTCTTGCTTCAATGCTTTCTTGTTTCATCACCTATCATTAACCAAGGAAACATCCTCAAAGTCTTGCCATCTTATGCAATAATTTTCAAGGGAATCATTACATCAACTTGTTTATAAACTTCTTGAATATTTGCATGAGTTTGGCCAACATTTACCTTGTTCTTGGTGTCTTAATGCATGGAGGTAAAACTCATCAAAATGCTTATTTATTTCAAAGAAAGTGAATGAAATTAAGCTAAAACTACTTAAACTAACTAGCTAATATAGAAAATATGCAAACGCATCACAACACCAAACTTAAACCTTGCTTCTCCTCAAGCAAGAAGAGAATTATGCAATAGAGATTGACAATCCAAGGTAAGAAGAATAACAACTCAATGTTCATGGTAAGCTAGTTTTTCTAAGAATGCTACAATCACAAAAGAAATTTAAATAATTGATGCTTCTATCTAGCTCAATTTATGAAATCTTTTTCTTATATTTCTTCCTTGAAACAAGCTTTTGATTTTCTTATTAGCTTCTCCTTTTGGGTGCTTTGCCCCATGAGTTGATAACAAAACTACGACTCTAAATGCTTTGTTTTCAAGTATTACCACTTGATACATAAGCACCACAAGCATTTAATTAGAGGACTTCATTAAGCACATTTATTTCTTTTCTTGACTCTCTAATCATTGATGCTCATAGCCTTGAGCTTTGAGGGAGTGCTTTTGCACTTGAGCCTAACCTTGACTTCTAAGTGTTTTGTTTCCAAGCATTTTACTTGATACATAAACACCACAAGTACTTAACAATGGAATTGTCATTGGTACTCAGAGCCTTCAGCTTTCTCATTCTTTCCCTTTTTCTTTTCTTTTCCTTCTTTTTTTTTTCCAAGGTTTTCATGATTTCAAAAGATTTCACAAAATGTCCTAGATGAAAACTTCAATTAAATCAAATCTAATGCAATTGAGCAACAATTAATCATACTAGCTTTCAAATACTCTTAAGCTCATGCTAAATTCTTCTTTAATGACCTTATTTGTTTATGATCATGATAATTTATTGCTTTTGAACTCACAAAACTCAAAGTTGGTAGTCATAATGTCACAGCAAGATGTTAAAAATCAGTAATCAACTATGCTTATTCATAACACACATGCATACAGAGCAGATAAAGATAATCATGCAATTTACAGTACTGGAAGTAAGTAGGAGGAGAAAGGAACGTTAACACCTTGTAGTTTATCTTTACTGTTGTTGTCCTTTAGAGTGTTTGCTCATCCTCAAGCAACAATTAGAACAATGGTTTGCAAACTTAAGAAGGTGAGCACAATACATTGCATAAAAGATAAGTGGCACACCAAACTTAGTGTGACACTTTCACTTGGAATTAATGCAAGTATCCAGTAAAGATTGGAAACAAATTTTGTTGCATAGCAACACCAAACTTAGAATGCAATCATATGTCAATTTATTTGAATTAAAACTAAGCAAATGAAACTGTTGTATGTTAAATACAATCACCAAGCTAAGAATCTGTCATGAATAAGGATCTCTTGGTAATGTATTAACAAAAACAGTTAATAAGCAAACTAAATGAAAGCATTTAAAGATAGAAAAATAACTAAAGCAAGTAGAATGCAAAAGTGTCAAATCAAAAGAGAAAACTAAAACTGCAGAGGCATTATGATTATGCAGCCAAGTAGTGTTGCTTGAATAAATTGCATAGAAAATAAATGGCACACCAAACTTAGAATCTTGGTGTGTTACTTTCATTTTTTTTTTGATTTGATGCAATCATCCAAAAAGATTGAAAACAATTTGTTGCAAGGCAACACCAAACTTAAAATGTAACCATATGCCAATTTATTGAATTTAAATAAAACAAAGAACGAAAACAAAGCAGAGAAGAGAAATTATACCTATGGTTGACATGATGTTCACTTTCTTCCTCTTCTTCCAGTTTGTTAATAGGAATGACCTTAAGGAGAAAGGAGATTCAGCTAGTGTCCCCTGTCTTGGCCTCTCCTCAGCAAGCTTTCTTTTGTTAATGGCTTGATTGAGCTTGCTTGCTGGATCAGGGGGAGGATTGCTTGTGGTTGACCCATTTTTCTTCATGAATATTGTCCTTGATAGCTTGGTCACAATCCTCTTCTTGGTGCTTTTGTTAATTGCCTTCACTTCCTTGAATCCAAGTCTTGGTGGTTGTGTGATTGTTGGAGTCTTCTTTTCATCAAAAGCCTTTTAAATTTGTGGTTCTATGAGCCCTTCCTTTTTGCACTTCTCTGTTTCAGTTGAGTGTGATTTCTCTTGAGTGTCTTCCTCACGTTCTTGCTCTTCCACTTCTTCTTTTACACTCAACATTTGCTTTAATAGCTCAATCATGGAAGAGGTTTGTTGTTCTTCCCAAGATTTTTTCATCTCCTCTTCATATTTTTCGATCACAGATTCAAGAGAAGTTTGTGACGGTTGTGAATGTTCATGTTCCTTTATCATCTCAAGTTCAATTTCATTCTCAACCACCTCATTCTTTATTGAAATTTCACTTGACACATGGACCTTTTGTTCTTCTTTTTC
>NW_026264497.1:69500-70923 GCF_000817695.3 Arachis duranensis
AGAAGTCGGGGTTTGTTGCACGTATTAGCTCTAGAATTACTACGGTTATCCGAGTAGTAGGTACCATCAAACAAACTATAACTGATTTAATGAGCCATTCGCAGTTTCACCGTCTGAATTAGTTCATACTTACACGTGCATGGCTTAATCTTTGAGACAAGCATATGACTACTGGCAGGATCAACCAGGTAGAATCCGTCACCGACCCTGCGCGCCGCGCTGCCGACGCCCCCCGCGAGGGGAAGCTTTGGACGGACACGGCGGCAGGCATCTTTCCGAGAAACCCAATCATCTGAGGGACAGACGGGGATCTAAGACCCCATCCCGACCGCGTTCACCGCACCCGCGAGAACAGAACATGCACGCAGGCCACCGTTGCCTCACAAGAGCGCCGAGACGGGTAGGACCACGGGCGTGTCTTGGAACTCCCACGGCAATCCCACGATGGGACTGCAGAGAGGAAAGGTTGGGGCAAGGCAGGGATACCACACCGCGGGGTAGGAAACACAGGAGCCGCACAACCGTGGAATGAGCACCGTCATTACGCGAGGCAACGAGCCAGACAGCACTCAGGACCCACACACCGCTCATCCGCCACCACGGTCCGCAAACCCAGCACGCCCGAACGAACCGCGCCCCGCACGCCAAGGCGCGTGCAGGCAAGCAGAAGCATACGGGAGGGCCAAGCCAACGCCGCTGGGCAGGGTTCAAAGGAGGCGACGAAGGATACTCGAGGGACAGGACGAAGCGTCACCTGCTTCGGCCAGAACCGAAAAGCCGCACCGTCTAGAACGAGCCACGTGAACGAGTCACAAGAACAAGCCACACCAAGTCGGGACCCCGGCAGCAACACCACAACCACAACGTGCTTGCTAGTGTGACTAGCCATCGTGCATCTTGCTGGAGGCCGAGCACAACGCGATGCCCCACCAGAGTGGACACAAACCGAAAGCCCTCTTCCGCGACTTGCCCCCTCCAAGTAATTAGACGGGGACGTCGCGTTGGCCCCGGCGCACGACACACCCGCCGCACGGATATCGGTCATCCGCGTCGTGCGCCGCACCAGGCCTGGCCTAGCGTTGGGCCGACGCCCATGATCGACCTTGGACCCCCGGGGGTGACCCCGGCAGCAACACCACAACCACAACGTGCTTGCTAGTGTGACTAGGCATCGTGCATCTTGCTGGCATTGCGCCAAGCAAGCCTTTCGGCATCTCACCTTGCTCGCATTGCGCCAAGCAAGCCTTTTGGGCAACTCGAGTTTCAGCGCGGCCGTTCGGTGCGCGAGGCAAGGAGCCAGACACACTAACGACCAACACACCACTCATCCGCCACCACGGTCCGCAAACCCAGCACGCCCGGACGAACCGCGCCCCGCACGCCAAGGCGCGTGCAGGCAAGCGGAAGCATACGGGAGGGCCAA
>NW_026264497.1:71710-74210 GCF_000817695.3 Arachis duranensis
GTTTCCCTTCTTGGTCCTTTGGTGATCGGGGTGTGCGGCAGCCCGACGCCCGTGCTCGACCTTGGACGCGGGGCGGGGGACCCCGACGGCACACCACAACGGGCTTGCTAGTGTGCCTAGGGGATGGCAAGGCATCGTGCATCTTGCTGGCATTGTGCCCAGCAAGCCTTTCGGCGTCTCACCTTGCTCGCATTGCGCCAAGCAAGCCTTTTGGGCAACTCGAGTTTCAGCGCGGCCGTTAGGTGCGCGCGGCAAGGAGCCAGACACACTAACGACCCGCATACCACTCATCCGCCACCACGGTCCGCAAACCCAGCACGCCCGGACGAGCAGCCCCCCGCACGCCTTGGAGCGTGCCGTCAAGCGGAAGCATACGGGAGTGCCGAGCCAACTCCGCTGGGCAGGGTTCGGGGGAAGCGACTAAGAACATTCAAGGGACAGCCCGAGGCGTGAGGTGCTTTGGGCGATAATCGAACAGCCGCACCGTCTAAGATTAAGCAACCCGCACAGCAAAACCAACACCGCGTCGGGCACCGTCTTGCGTCCACCATAGACGTAAGGCGAGCACGCCGCGGGTGCACAAGGCACAACTCGACCACGCCATGCTCCCTTGGTGGTGCCCAGATGGGGCGTGCATGGACGTGTTTCCCTTCTTGGTCCTTTGGTGATCGGGGTGTGCAGCAGCCCGACGCCTGTGCTCGACCTTGGACCCGGGGCGGGGGACCCCGACGGCACACCACAACCACAACGGGCTTGCTAGTGTGCCTAGGGGATGGCAAGGCATCGTGCATCTTGCTGGCATTACGCCCAGCAAGTATGGCAAGGCATCGTGCATCTTGCTGGCATTGCGCCCAGCAAGCCTTTGGGCAACTCGAGTTTCGGCAGCACGACACCCCTCCCCCCTATACTAGGCTGCCGAGCCATTACCAAAGTGCCACGGGTAGACATCCTTTTCCGTGAGGAGACATACCAAAGGAAACTGCTCTAGAGGTCGAATTTTGACGCCGTTTTTTGCGACAATCTCTAGAAAAATAAGATCTTTCCATCCACCAAATTTGGTGAATTTACACCGTGTGGATTTTTTTTGCCGATTTTTTTCCCACCCGAAATGCAGGAAATTCAAAAAAAATGAAAAACGAAGCAAAAGTGCGATTTTTGTTCTAGATTTTTTTGTGCAGCCTTTAAATAATATTACCAAGATTCCCTCAAAATTTTAGGAAAATTGCACGAGCCAATTGTGAGATATGAAAATTTGCCCCCTCCGTTGCAACGGTCGGTGCCTCCGTTGCAACGGCGGGTGCCTCCGATGCAACGCTCCCAGCCAACGATGCACCAAACCCAGCCTCCGTTGCAACGATCCCAGCGTCCGTTGCACCGCGCCCAGCATCCGTTGCAACGGCGGGTGCCTCCGATGCAACGCTCCCTGCCAACGATGCACCAAACCCAGCCTCCGTTGCAACGATCCCAGCGTCCGTTGCACCGCGCCCAGCATCCGTTGCAACGGCGGGTGCCTCCGATGCAACGCTCCCAGCCAACGATGCACCGCGCCCAGCATGCGTTGCAACGCGCCCAGCGTCCGTTGCACCGCGCCCAGCATCCGTTGCAACGGCGGGTGCCTCCGATGCAACGCTCCCAGCCAACGATGCACCGCGCCCAGCATGCGTTGCAACGCGCCCAGCGTCCGTTGCACCGCGCCCAGCATCCGTTGCAACGGCGGGTGCCTCCGATGCAACGCTCCCAGCCAACGATGCACCGCGCCCAGCATGCGTTGCAACGCGCCCAGCGTCCGTTGCACCGCGCCCAGCATCCGTTGCAACGGCGGGTGCCTCCGATGCAACGCTCCCAGCCAACGATGCACCGCGCCCAGCATGCGTTGCAACGCGCCCAGCGTCCGTTGCACCGCGCCCAGCATCCGTTGCAACGGCGGGTGCCTCCGATGCAACGCTCCCAGCCAACGATGCACCGCGCCCAGCATGCGTTGCAACGCGCCCAGCGTCCGTTGCACCGCGCCCAGCATCCGTTGCAACGGCGGGTGCCTCCGATGCAACGCTCCCAGCCAACGATGCACCGCGCCCAGCATGCGTTGCAACGCGCCCAGCGTCCGTTGCACCGCGCCCAGCATCCGTTGCAACGGCGGGTGCCTCCGATGCAACGCTCCCAGCCAACGATGCACCGCGCCCAGCATGCGTTGCAACGCGCCCAGCGTCCGTTGCACCGCGCCCAGCATCCGTTGCAACGGCGGGTGCCTCCGATGCAACGCTCCCAGCCAACGATGCACCGCGCCCAGCATGCGTTGCAACGCGCCCAGCGTCCGTTGCACCGCGCCCAGCATCCGTTGCAACGGCGGGTGCCTCCGATGCAACGCTCCCAGCCAACGATGCACCGCGCCCAGCATGCGTTGCAACGCGCCCAGCGTCCGTTGCACCGCGCCCAGCATCCGTTGCAACGGCGGGTGCCTCCGATGCAACGCTCCCAGCCAACGATGCACCGCGCCCAGCAT
>NW_026264497.1:77170-77877 GCF_000817695.3 Arachis duranensis
AGGATCAACCAGGTAGAATCTGTCACCGACCCTGCGCGCCGCGCTGCCGACGCCCCCGCGAGGGGAAGCCTCGGACGGACACGGCGGCAGGCATCTTTCCGAGAAACTGAATCATCTGAGGGACAGACGGGGATCTAAGACCCCATCCGGACCGCGTGCACTGCACACGCGAGAACAGAACACGCACGCAGGCCACCGTTGCCGCACAGAGCGCCGAGAGAGGTAGGACTACGGGCGTGTCTTGGAACTCCCCCGGCAATCCCACAAGGGGACTCCAAAGAGGAAAGGTTGGGGCAAGGCAGGGATACCACACCGCGGGGTAGGAAACACAGGAGCCGCACAACCGTGGAACGAGCACCGTCGCTCGAGCCGACACATGAAGAGAGTCCTGTGCGCCCGTTCATTACGCGAGGCAAGGAGCTAGACAGCACTCAGGACCCACACACCGCTCATCCGCCACCACGGTTCCCAAACCCAGCACGCCCGGACGAACCGCGCCCCGCACGCCAAGGCGCGTGCAGGCAAGCGGAAGCATACGGGAGGGCCGAGCCAACTCCGCTGGGCAGGGTTCGGGGGAAGCGACTAAGAACATTCAAGGGACAGCCCGAGGCGTGAGGTGCTTCGGGCGATAATCGAACAGCCGCACCGTCTAAGATTAAGCAACCCGCACAGCAAAACCAACACCGCGTCGGGCACCGTCTTGCGTC
>NW_026264497.1:88415-90419 GCF_000817695.3 Arachis duranensis
TTAAAATTAGCTTAAACCTCATGGATTAACATTAATTTCATGGTGGTTGCTTGATTTAAAGAAGTTATGCATTTTCACTCCAAATCACTTACTTAGGAAGCAAGAAAGTGCATAAAGACTAACAAAGCAAGTGAAATTAGCTTGAAAAATGGGTATATGATGACTTGTCATCACCAGCAAGCCTTTGGGCATCTCACCTTGCTCGCATTGCGCCAAGCAAGCCTTTGGGCAACTCGAGTTTCAGCGCGGCCGTTCGGTGCGCGAGGCAAGGAGCCAGACACACTAACAAACCGCACACCGCTCATCCGCCACCACGGTCCGCAAACCCAGCACGCCCGGACCGACCGCCCCCAGCACACCTTGGAGCGTGCAGGCAAGCGCAAGCATACGGGAGTGCCGAGCCGACTCCGCTGGGCAGGGTTCGGAGGAAGCGACGAAGTACTTTCAAGGGACAGCCCGAGGCGTTAGGTGATGTGTGGAAAGCGATCCAACACAAAACTCACCGGCAAGTGTACCGGGTCGCATCAAGTAATAATAACTCACATGAGTGAGGTCGATCCCACAGGGATTGAAGGATTGAGCAATTTTAGTTTAGTGGTTGATTTAGTCAAGCGAATCAAGTTTTGGTTGAGTGGGTTGTATTTAAGAGAAGCTAAATTGCTTGGAATATAAAGGGAGAAGGGGAAATTGCAGTAAATTAAAGAGCAGGAAAGTAAAATTGCTGAATCTTAAAGAACAAGAAAGTAAATGGCAGAAACTTAAAGTGCAAGAAATGTAAATTGCTTGAATATAAAAGGGGAATTAAGGATTGGGAGTTCAGAATTCCAGCAAGAGAAAGTAACTTACAACAATTAGTAAAGTAGAAGATGAATTGGAATAAACTAAAGTTCAAACAGAAATTGAAATTAAAGTGCAGCAGGGTTCACAGAAGAACCAAAAGTAAATTAGGATCTCAGGACTCCAGAGACTAGGTAGCAGAGCCTAGATCTCAATTACCTTCCTAGATCCAAGTTCTCAAGCAATTGACAAGAAAATAAAGAAGAAGCAATAAAGGAACTTAAATTGAACTCAATTGTGCAGAAGAGGAATTAAAGAGATTTTGAATGGAGATTGAGACAGAATTTCCTCAATTCTTCACACCCAAAACTCAGAACAAGGAAATTAAAAATGCCCAAGCAAGAACGAGGAAGAAGAGAGTTCAATTCTCCTCCCTAATTCTCTGAAATCTCAGTGAAGACACCAAGAGAAGTTCCAAAATGCAAAAATAAAATTCAAAGCTCAAAGGAAGTGCAAAATTCAAAAGCTAAGCAAAAGGTCCTAATTACATCAAACTAGCTCCTATTTATACACTCTCTATTCTTGGATTTTGGGATTTGGATGGGCTTTTGATTTGGTGAAGAAATGAATTGAATTGGAATTTTAATTAAATTTTCGGCCCAAAATAATAGCTTCCAGGAGGCTGCCCTGCCCTTGTGGATGGCAGGGCAGAGGCTGCCCTGCCCTTGCGGAGGGCAGGGTAGGATTTGATGCTTGGTGCGGTCTTGGTGCGCTTTGGTGCGGTCTTGGTGCGCAGAACGCTGCCCTGCCCTCGCGGAGGGCAGGGCAGAAAAAGTTGGTGCGCCAGAATTGTGATGGTGCGTGCTGGTGCTGCCAGAATCATGCCGTGGTGCGCCAGAATTGAGCCTTGGTGCGCCAGACTCGTTTCTTGGTGCGCCAGAATCATGCCACACAAAATGCTGCCCTGCCCTCGTGGAGGGTAGGGCAGTGTTTACTAACTGAAGTCCTGCATTCGATCCTGGCTGCTACACACGCTTATTCATTTTCTTTGGCTTTCTTGGCACGGTAATGGAACTTAGTTCCTTGCTTCCTCATGGTCCCGTGTTCAACTCTTGTAGCAAGCATTTGGAGACATTTTCCTTTGATTTTCTCCCCTTGTGAGCCCGATACTGCCCTTGTGGAGGGCAGGACAACATTTTCTTCTTCTTGATTCCAAGGCACAAATTT
>NW_026264497.1:91781-92579 GCF_000817695.3 Arachis duranensis
TCTCTGAATCAGATTTTTGCTCAGGACCCTCAATTTCAGCCAGAAAATACCTGAAATCATAGAAAAACACACAAACTCATAGTAAAGTCCAGAAAAGTGAATTTTAACTAAAAACTAATAAAAATATACTAAAAACTAACTAGATCATACTAAAAACATACTAAAAACAATGCCAAAAAGCGTACTCCCTTAAATTGTTTTGGTGTGCAACACCAAACTTAGCTCCTTGCAATGCATACCAATTACTCAACATTTTTATTGAAAAAGCTATGAAAAGAAAAGTACCTCAGGTTGGGTTGCCTCCCAACAAGCGCTCTTTTATTGTCACTAGCTTGACATTGAACTCCCTTTAGGG
This sequence comes from Arachis duranensis, assembly GCF_000817695.3. Classification (NCBI taxonomy): domain Eukaryota; kingdom Viridiplantae; phylum Streptophyta; class Magnoliopsida; order Fabales; family Fabaceae; genus Arachis; species Arachis duranensis. Next base: position 92,137 of record NW_026264497.1, read on the forward strand.
TGGTTGATGTTGGTGATGTCTCAACTTGTCACCTCTCACTGTAAGCTTTCTCTGTGTGCCTTGATGCTCGATTTCCATATGCTCCAGAGAAAGTACTTGGTTGACAGTGTAATAATCTTCTGTTCCTAGCTGTTGATATACTAATTGTACTTTGTCACCCTTGGAAAATCCCTCAGTTGGAATTTTCTTGTTCTTCCACCCTTTGTGAGCCTTATTCTTGCTCTTCATCTTTTTCTTTCTTGTTGATCTTTCTTTCTTGACAGTGACTTGAGTTGTGATACCTTCCTTCTTGTTTATCACCCCTACTTCCTTGTGAACTCCTTTTTCTTCTTGCATCTGTTTGTTTTTCTGTTTTACTTCCTTGTCAGTTGATTGCTTTGGAAGGAAATCATCATTCATTTCGCTTGTTGCTTCATCCCTTTGTAATTCTGGAAAGACTTTCA
>NW_026264497.1:94935-96320 GCF_000817695.3 Arachis duranensis
GGCCCTCCTCCAAAAGAACAGTTGTTTTGAACCAAAGTGATGGGTTGTGGCTTTAGTTCAAAATTGTTTGCATTGACATTAGGAGGAAGAATGCTACTTCCACAGTGTCTAGCATTTGCAAATGTATATGAAGCTAGGACTCTTCGTTGTTGTTGGTTGTTGTTGGCCCATTCTCCTGGTTGATTGAGATCTCCTTCCATTTCTTGGAATTCCTCCTCAGATTCTTCCTCTCCAATAACGTTCTTCCCTCTTTCAGCTCTTCTTATTCTTCGAAGAGTTCTTTGGTCAATTTCAGAGAGAATAGGGGAAGATCTTCCTGTACCTGACATACAAACACACAACAATAAACACACAGATCCAGAAAACCTATAAAACTTCAATATATAGCTAGAATGAAGTTTTAGTTAGTTTAAGCAAAAATTCAAACAGTTAGTGTGTTAGTCAAAGTTAGAAGAACAGAAAAGAAAAAGTGCTTGATCTAGACCTCCACTTCACTTAATCATTGTCAATCTATTTCAATCCCCGGCAACGGCGCCAAAAACTTGATGTGTGGAAAGCGAACCAACACAAAACTCACCGGCAAGTGTACCGGGTCGCATCAAGTAATAATAACTCACATGAGTGAGGTCGATCCCACAGGGATTGAAGGATTGAGCAATTTTAGTTTAGTGGTTGATTTAGTCAAGCGAATCAAGTTTTGGTTGAGTGGGCTGTATTTGACAGAAACTAAATTGCTTGGAATATAAAGGGAGAAGGGGAAATTGCAGTAAATTAAAGAGCAGGAAAGTAAAATTGCTGGAAACTTAAAGAACAAGAAAGTAAATGACTGAAACTTAAAGTGCAAGAAATGTAAATTACAGAAACTTAAAGTGCAAGAAATGTAAATTGCTTGAATATAAAAGGAGAATTAAGGATTGGGAGTTCAGAATTCCAGCAAGAGAAAGTAACTTGCAACAATTAGTAAAGTAGAAGATGAATTGGAATAAACTAAAGTTCAAACAGAAATTGAAATTAAAGTGCAGCAGGGTTCACAGAAGAACCAAAAGTAAATTAGGATCTCAGGACTCAAGAGACTAGGTAGCAGAGCCTAGATCTCAATTACCTTCCTAGATCCAAGTTCTCAAGCAATTGACAAGAAAATAAAGAAGAAGCAGTAAAGGAACTTAAATTGAACTCAATTGTGCAGAAGAGGAATTAAAGAGATTTTGAATGGAGATTGAGACAGAATTTCCTCAATTCTTCACACCCAAAACTCAGAACAAGGAAATTAAAAATGCCCAAGCAAGAACGAGGAAGAAGAGAGTTCAATTCTCCTCCCTAATTCTCTGAAATCTCAGTGAAGACACCAAGAGAAGTTCCAAAGTGCAAAAATAAAATTCAAAGCT
>NW_026264497.1:96997-98624 GCF_000817695.3 Arachis duranensis
TGCCCTTGTGGAGGGCAATGCTTGCCTCCCCTATTGCATGCGGCACACTTTTCCTTCCTTTGACCACGCTTCCTTCTCCTTGGGTCACGCTTTCTTAGGGCACGCTTTTCTCTTTTATTCTTTTCTTCACCTAAAATAAACCAAAACAACCACTCCAAGTATCACTAAATTCATAAGGCTTATAAATCAATTAAAATTCAATTAAAATTAGCTTAAACCTCATGAGTTAACATTAATTTCATGGTGGTTGCTTGATTTAAAGAACTTATGCATTTTCATTCCAAATCACTTACTTAGGATGCAAGAAAGTGTATAAAGACTAATAAAACAAGTGAAATTAGCTTGAAAAATGGGTATATGATGACTTGTCATCATTAGGTGCTTCGGGAGATAATCGAACAGCCACACCGTCTAGATTAGGCAACACGCACAACAAAACAAACACCGCGTCGGGCACCGTCTTGCGTCGACCCTAGACGTAGGGCGAGCACGCCGCGGGTGCACAAGGCACAACTCCACCACGCCATGCTCCCTAGGTGGTGCCTAGATGGGCCGTGCATGGACGCGTTTCCCTTCTTGGTCCTTTGGTGATCGGGGTTTGCAGCAGCCCGACGCCCGTGCTCAACCTTGGACCCGGAGCGGGGGACCACGACGGCACACCACAACCACAACGGGCGTGCTAGTGTGCCTACACACCACAACCACAACGGGCTTGCTAGTGTGCCTAGGGGATGGCAAGGCATCGTGCATCTCCTGGCATTGTGCCCAGCAAGCCTTTGGGCAACTCGAGTTTCGGCAGCACGACACCCCTCCCCCCGATAATAGGCTGCCGAGCCATTACCAAAGTGCCACGGATAGACATCCTTTTTCGTGAGGAGACATACTCAAGGAAACTACTCTAGAGGTCGAATTTTGACGCCGTTTTTTGCGACAATCTCTCGAAAAATAAGATCTTTCCATCCACCAAATTTGGTGAATTTACACCGTGTGGATTTTTTTTGCCGATTTTTTTCCCACCCGAAAAGCAGGAAAATCAAAAAAAATGAAAAACGGAGCAAAAGTGCGATTTTTGACCTGGATTTTTTTGTGCAACCTTTAAATAATATTACCAAGGTTCCCTCAAAATTTCAGGAAAATTGCACGAGCCAATTGTGAGATATGAAAATTTGCCCCCTCCGTTGCAACGGTCGGTGCCTCCGTTGCAACGGCGGGTGCCTCCGATGCAACGCTCCCTGCCAACGATGCACCAAACCCAGCCTCCGTTGCAACGATCCCAGCGTCCGTTGCACCGCGCCCAGCATCCGTTGCAACGGCGGGTGCCTCCGATGCAACGCTCCCAGCCAACGATGCACCAAACCCAGCCTCCGTTGCAACGCTCTCAGCCAACGATGCATCGCGCCCAGCATGCATTGCAACGCTCCCAGCGTCCGTTGCAAGCCGACCAGCGTCCGTTGCAACGGCCAAGGCCGACGTTGCACCGCGCCCTGCCTACGTTGCAACGACCCCGGCCAACGTTGCAACGCGCCCTGCTGATGGTGTTTTTGTGGAAAACGAATTTTCCAACACACAAATCCAACCGGCAAGTATACCGGGTCGCATCAAGTAGTAATAACTCACAAGAGTGAGG
>NW_026264497.1:99205-100002 GCF_000817695.3 Arachis duranensis
TTAAGTACAAAAGCATTCAATATTTAAGCATAAATCATCAATTTCTTGTATGAAAAAGCATAGAAAAATAGGTATATGATGACATGTCATCACATGCCTCCGTTGCAACGCCCCCAGCCAACGTTGCAACGCGTCCGGCATCCGTTGTAACGCACCCTGCCTCCGTTGCACCGCGCCCAGCATCCGTTGCAACGGCCCCCAGCCATTGTTGCAACGCGACCTGCCTCCGTTGCAACCCCCTCGGCCAACGTTGCAACGCGCCCAGCCAACGTTGCAACACCCCCAGGCAACGTTGCAACGCGCCCGGCATCCATTGCAACGGCCCCCTGCCAACGTTGCACAGCGCCCGGCATCCGTTGCAACACCCCCAGCATCTGTTGCAACGGCCCCTAGCCAACGCTGCAACGGCCGACGTTGCAAGCTGCCCTGTCTCCGTTGCAACGACCCCAGCCAACGTTGCACCGCCCGGCATCCGTTGCAACGGCCCCCAGCCAACGTTGCAACGCGACCTGCCTCCATTGCAACGACCCCAGCCAACGTTGCAACGCGCCCGGCTTCCGTTGCAACGCCCCCCGGCCAACGATGCAACGTGACCTGCCTCCGTTGCACCGGCCCCCTGCCAATGCTGCAACGCGCACAGCATCCGTTGCAACGCCCCCAGCCAACGTTGCAACGGCCCCCAGCCAACGCTGCAACGCGCCCTGCCTCCGGTGCAATGATAGCCATAAACTTGATAGCTACGATTTTAGGAAATTGCACGATCGGCAAAAATTCCTTCCGGCAAGTGCACCGGTTAT
>NW_026264497.1:100070-100667 GCF_000817695.3 Arachis duranensis
GATTAGAAGTTTGTTCTAGTTGAGCGGAATCAAGATTTAGATGAGAATTGCGGAATCTTAAATTGCATGAATTAAAGAGCGAGAAGTTAAAGTGCTGAAATTAAAAAGGGATGGGGGTGATTGCATGAATTTAATTGCAGAATGTAAAGAGAAAGTGTAGATCAGAAATGGGGAATTCATTGGGTTTCAGGAGATATTGAGATCTCCGAATCATAACATTTTTATCCCTTCCTCAACCAATGCATTCATTGAATTTTGCTTGGCAATCTTATATGATTGGATCCCAATTCCTTGGCTCACCAATTCTCTCTAAAAACAAACAAATTCCCAATCCCTTGGTTTAAATGTTCATAAGAAGAGATGATGCTCGATCACTGATTATACCACACAGTTTCATGAACCACAATTTGGTAGGATTACATGTCACAATATCCATCCAAACCCCAATCCAATTCACTGTGAGAAAGCTTCTCTAGCATGAATCCTCCATTCCTTTCCCAAGGTTCCGAAGGATTCCAATTATGGATAGTTTCTTTCCCAAGACAACTAACCAATAGAATTAGATCGAGAAGCTTTCTAACAAAATTCAAGAGAAAA
>NW_026264497.1:101897-104877 GCF_000817695.3 Arachis duranensis
AAAACTCATGGAATTTGCATCAAAATCATACTGTTTGGATGGTTCATTGCTTTGTTGTTCATTTAACCATTCTTGGTTACTTTAAGCTCAAGAAAATGCATAAAACAACTAAGACTAACAGAAAAATGCTAGTGAAACTAGCTTAAGATGCCTTGGCATCACAACACCAAACTTAATACTTGCTTGTCCCTAAGCAAGTCCTGAGTTATTTGAGAAGAAAGTATGGAACAGAAAGCAATTACATTGGCTATATTAGCAAGCATTTGAACTTCATCAGAAGGGTTTTATGCAGAAAGTTGCAGCATCACTTTTTCATTCTTATCAGGTAAGATTATCACTTTTTCATTGCATCCATCAAACACTGCTATGGCCTCTTGTTATTCTTATGTCCTTGGCACTTTTCCCTTCTTTGTTTTTCTTTTTCTTAGAGCTCCTTTGCTCATTGTTTGCTCAGTGTCATGTGTTGCACAAGCCTTTGGCATTTTCTTTTTCTTATCAGTGCACTACACATATCCACTACAGGCATTTTAGTTCACATTTCTTCTTGAGACATTAGTGCCCAGCACCTCTTTGTGTGACTAAATGTTTTGTATTTAGGTTGCTCTTGATAATGGACTTTTGGTTGATAATACCGGGTTAGTTAACCCAAGTTACCAAGTGTTGAAACACTCCTAAGAACCTATTCATCCAAGCATATCCTTAATACATAAACACCACAGGCATTTGTCTCAGAAGTTCAAACCATTGGTGCCTAGCTTATTTTCTCAATTTTTTTTTTGCTTTTTGGTTGCCTTTTTCAGTGGCTTTTTCTTCTTCTTTTTCTTTCTTTTTCATGGCCAAAGACATTTATTCATCAAGATCCATAGACAGTATTCAGACTTCTACACAAAATTGATAATTCTACACTCAATTTCCAGTGATCTGACTAAACAATCAAGCATGCATACCACCACTTAATTCTACTTGATTTGTCACTAATTGAGCCAAGTTACTTTTGTTCAAACTTTTCTTTTATTTCTGGAAACAGAACAAGCATGGCAAGCATTTGTTTAAGAAGGTGAAGTTATATCCAAACATCTAGGCATTCACTTTATTCAAAGTAGTAAACCAACACTCACACTAAAAACTTCACATTCCAGAAAGATTCAACAATTACAGTTTAAACCAGAGCAAGCATGCTTTTGTTTGCCTTTTAAAGAATGGTCAAGGAACAACACCACCTTGTGAAATTTCTTGTTTCTCTTTGTTGCTAGGAAATAATTTGATTCCTCCTTCTTCTCCTAGTTGTTGCTTCATGTTCTTTCTAAGATCCTTGTTTCCTTTCCTGCAAAGAGTGATGAAGTTGCTTGCTTCTCAAGCACTTGAGTGGTTAGCTCAACTATGTATGGGCAAGTGTCTGAGTCTTAAGTTGGTGTGTGAACACCAAACTTAGTCTCCTACTTACTCCTCTGCTCTTTGAATCCTTGAATTCTCCTTGGAATGAAGTTGCTGCTAAGGATTTTAAGCATTTCTGTGATTGCTTAGAATGGTTGTTCCTTTCATATAATTCAAAGGTTGTTGTGTTCAGTTGATCTGTATGGTGGAACACCAAACTTAGAGTCACACATTCCCCTTTGAATTATTGATCCATGAATCATTGTTTGGTGTGAAACACCAAACTTAATTCTTTGCAATGCACAGAAACTACTTCACCTTTTTATTGAAACAAATAAAAGAAACAGCAAAGGAGTATTACCTCAGGTTGGGTTGCCTCCCAACAAGCACTTCTTTAACGTCACTAGCTTGACGGTTGTCTTCCTCAGTTGAGGTGATATTTAACCTTGTCCTTCTCCTCCACATCTCCCAAGTAATGTTTGAGTCTTTGACCATTCACAGTGAAGGTTCGTTGTGACTTTTCTTCCATGATTTCTACTTTTTGTTTGCCTTCCAAGGACTGTTTCAGAGTTTCAGCTGCTGGATTGCTTTCCTCCAAACACAGATGGCTACTATCATCCTTAGGCTTTTCAGGTTCTGGTTCAGGCTCAGATGCAGGTTTGAAAACATGGAAAATGAGCTGTTCATCTTGTATTCTCAAAATTAGCTCTCCTTGTTCTACATCTATGAGCGCTCTAGCAGTGGCTAGAAATGGCCTTCCCAGAATGATAGGGTGTAGGTAGCTTTCCTCCATGTCCAAAATGACAAAGTCTGTGGGGAAGAAATAATTTCCCACTTTCACTAGCACATTCTCAACTACCCCTTCAGCTTGCTTTTGAGTTTTGTCAGCCAGTTGTATGATTACATCTGTGGATCTCACCTCATTCAGTTGTAGCCTCTTCATAAGAGTCAGAGGCATCACATTTATGCTAGCTCCTAGATCACAGAATCCTCTGTCAATTTTCGTTTCCCCTATGATGCAGGGGATATGAAAACTTTCTGGGTCTGTTTTCTTAGAGACTATGTCCTTCTTGATGAGGGCACTACATTCTTTGTTCATTATTACAGTTTGTCCTCCCTTCAAAACTCTTTTCTTGCTCAGCAATTCCTTCAAATACTTGATATGTGTAGGCATCTGCTGGAGAATCTCAAGAAATGGAATATTGATATGGAGGGACTTAAATGTCTCTAAAAACCTTGAATATGTTTTCCCTTTTTCACCTCCTCATAACCTCTGAGGAAATGGTGCTTTTGGTTGGTATGTTTCCAGCATGCCTTTATTTTGCAGTTCCTTGGCTTGCTCAGTTTCACTTTCCTGCTTAGCTTCTTCCACACCTTCCTTCAAGATTTCTGGCTCCTGTTCTGAGGGTCTGATTCCTTCTTCTTCTGAGACTTCCTTCAATATGGTGATGGCCTTGCATTCTTCCCATCTCACTCCCTTTTGTTCCCCTTTAGGATTCTTTTCTGTGTCACTAGGGAACACTGCAGTTGACTTGGGGGCCTGTTGAGATAGCTCTCCTACTCGAGACTCCATCCTCTTGAGTTTTTCACCATGGTTCCTTAAGGT
>NW_026264497.1:105752-107708 GCF_000817695.3 Arachis duranensis
TCAGCTCTCTCATGGTTGTGAACTTCTCTATCCATGTTGAGATCTAGAGCTTCCTCAAAATTGTCCTCAGATTCTCCTTCAGATTCTTCTTCTCCCAGTACTCTCTTCCTTCTTGCTTCCCTTCTAAGTTTATGAAGGGTCCTCTCTGGTTCGGTATATGGAGGAGTTGATGTCTCTCCTCTCCTACCTGTCATACAAGAATACAGCACAGGCAACAACAAGTGAAATACTCTTGGTTAATGGAAGAGTATGGAAGAGTATGGTTAGAGCAGTTGAGGAATTAATTCAAATAGTTAGTGGGTCAGTGAGTTAGCTGCTTGAATTTAAAGGCATAAAGAAAGAAAACAAGTAACAGAGTGCAGAAATTAAAATTCAACAAGTAACTTGAACTGAATTAACAAAACAAAAAAAATGCTCAATCTAGTTAACTTCCAATTTAAGAATTGTCAATCGAAAACCAATCCCCGACAACGGCGCCATAAACTTGATGCTACGATTTTAGGAAATTGCACGATCGGCAAAAATTCCTTCCGGCAAGTGCACCGGTTATCGTCAAGTAAAAACTCACAATAGAGTGAGGTCGAATCCCACAAGGATTGGTTGAATGAGCAATTCGGATTAGAAGTTTGTTCTAGTTGAGCGGAATCAAGATTTAGATGAGAATTGCGGAATATTAAATTGCATGAATTAAAGAGCTAGAAGCTAAATTGCTGAAATTAAAAAGGGATGGGGGTGATTGCATGAATTGAAATTGTAGAATGTAAATAGAAAGGGATAGATCAGAGAGAGGGGTTCATTGGGGTTAGGAGATATTGAAATCTCCGAATCAAAACATTTTCATCTCTTCCTCATCCAATGCATTCATTGAATTTTGCTTGGCAATCTTATATGATTGGATCCCAATCCCTTGGCTCACCAATTCTCTCTAAAAACAAACAAATTCCCAATCCCTTGGTTTAAATGTTCATAAGAAGAGATGATGCTCGATCACTGATTATACCACACAGTTTCATGAACCACAATTTGGTAGGATTACATGTCACAATATCCATCCAAACCCCAATCCAATTCACTGTGAGAAAGCTTCTCTAGCATGAATCCTCCATTCCTTTCCCAAGGTTCCGAAGGATTCCAATTATGGATAGTTTCTTTCCCAAGATAACTAACCAATGGAATTAGATCGAGAAGCTTTCTAACAAAATTCAAGAGAAAAGATTGAAGAAGAAGATAAAAACTATTATTGATTTATTGAATTACAATAGAGCTCCCTAACCCAATGAAAGGGGTTTAGTGAGTCATAGCTCTGAATTCAATTACACAAAGTATGAAAAACTAGAAAATGATCCCAAAAGTTCCGAATCGTCTCTTTCTAACTTAAATTCTATCCTATTTATACACTTTCTAAATTGAGCTTCTGTTGTGCTTCTTGGGCTTTGAGGCCTTTCCTTGATTTCCTTTTGCTTTGGGTTTATGATCCATAATCCTGATGAGGCTGCTGATCCAATTCTGTAACATTCATTGAGCCAATTTAGTGATAATCAAGTAATGACACAAGACTCAACAAATTGAAGTTCCAGACTCATCAATTCTTCAGGCCCAATCCCATAAACCATGATATTCAATTGGGTTTCATACCAGAGTATGTTTAAGTTAATATTTGTGCTCAAATGCTAACTTAAACTGCAATATTTTTGGCCCAGAAACCTTTTCAAATAGAGGCGTTTAAGTTGCAGTTTAAGCTTAAACTACAACTTAAACATTGGACACTTCTGGAGGTGATATAATTCAAGTACGTTTAAGCTTCAGTTTAAGGTTAAACTGAAGCTTAAACGTGGAAATGGAAGAAAGCAACTATGAAGTATGGGATGGTCGAACACGTTTAAGGTTAAACTGAAGCTTAAACGTGGAAATGAAGAAAGCAACCCTGGAGGCAATTTGTGGTCGAACACGTTTAAC
>NW_026264497.1:107868-108786 GCF_000817695.3 Arachis duranensis
GTTAAACTGGAGCTTAAACGTGGAAATGCTTCCTGGAGGGTGAAATGTCGAACATGTTTAAGCTCCAGTTTAAGCTTAAACTGGAGCTTAAACGTGGAAATGGCTTCCTGGTGCATAATTTGGGTCGAACACATTTAAGCTCCAGTTTAAGGTTAAACTGGAGCTTAAACGTGGAAATGCTCCCTGGTGCATTTCTCATTCTGGCGTTTAACTTGACTAGGCATCGTGCATCTTGCTGGCATTGCGCCCAGCAAGCCTTTGGGCATCTCACTTTGCTCGCATTGCGCCAACTAATGAAGCCCTTTCCTTAAAGTTGGATCTGCGCCCTACTGGCGCTAAATGTCAAAACCGGCATTTAACACCCCCTGGGGGTAGTAGCTTCTAGTTGTTGCTGTCTTCCTAGCTCCGCCAGAATGTGCACCATTCTGGGCGTTTAACGCCAGGATGGCACAAGAGGGAAGATTTTGTTTTCAAATCAATTTTTTTTCAAGATTCCAACGCTGCAACGCGCCCTGCCTCCGGTGCAACGGCCACGGCCAGCGTTGCATGGCGCCCTGCCTCCGTTGCAACGACCCCAGCCAACGTTGCAAGGCGTCCGGCATCCGTTGCAACGCGCCCTGCCTCCGTTGCACCGCGCCCAGCATCCGTTGCAATGGCCACCAGCCATCGTTGCAACGCGACCTGCCTCCGTTGCAACCCCCTCGGCCAACGTGCAACGCGCCTGGCATCCGTTGCAACGGCCCCCTGCCAACGTTGCACCGCGCCCGGCATCCATTGCAACGCCCCCAACATCTGTTGCAACGGCCCCCAGCCAACGCTGCAACGCGCCCTGCCTCCGGTGCAACGGCCACGGCCATGGCCGACGTTGCAAGCCGCCCTGTCTCCGTTGCAACGACCCCAGCCAACGTTGCACCGCCC
>NW_026264497.1:114881-116527 GCF_000817695.3 Arachis duranensis
GCTCCCAGCAAGCCTTTGGGCATCTCACCTTGCTCGCATTGCGCCAAGCAAGCCTTTGGGCAACTCGAGTTTCAGCGCGGCCGTTCGGTGCACGAGGCAAGGAGCTAGACACACTCACAACCCGCACACCGCTCATCCGCCACCACGGTCCGCAAACCCAGCACGCCCGGACCGACCGCCCCCAGCACGCCTTGGAGCGTGCAGGCAAGCGGAAGCATACGGGAGTGCCGAGCCGACTCCGCTGGGCAGGGTTCGGAGGAAGCGACGAAGAACATTCAAGGGACAGCCCGAGGCGTTAGTTGCTTCGGGCGATAATCGAACAGCCGCACCGTCTAGATTAGGCAACACGCACAACAAAACTAACACCGCATCAGGCACCGTCTTGCGTCGACCCTAGACGTAGGGCGAGCACGCCGCGGGTGCACAAGGCACAACTCCACCACGCCATGCTCCCAAGGTGGTGCCCAGATGGGGCATGCATGGACGTGTTTCCCTTCTTGGTCCTTTGGTGATCGGGGTGTGCAGCAGCCCGACGCCCGTGCTCAACCTTGGACCGGGGGCGGGGACCCCGACGGCACACCACAACCACAACGGGCTTGCTAGTGGCACACCACAACCACAACGGGCTAGCTAGTGTGCCTAGGGGATGGCAAGGCATCGTGCATCTTGCTGGCATTGCGCCCAGCAAGCCTTTGGGCAACTCGAGTTTCGGCAGCACGACACCCCTCCCCCCTATAATAGGCTGCCGAGCCATTACCAAAGTGCCACGGGTAGACATCCTTTTCCGTGAGGAGACATACTCAAGGAAACTGCTCTAGAGGTCGAATTTTGACGCCGTTTTTTGCGACAATCTCTAGAAAAATAAGATCTTTCCATCCACCAAATTTGGTGAATTTACACCGTGTGGATTTTTTTTGCCGATTTTTTTCCCACCCGAAGAGCCGGAAATTCAAAAAAAATGAAAAACGGAGCAAAAGTGCGATTTTTGACCTGGATTTTTTTGTGCAGCCTTTAAATAATATTACCAAGGTTCCCTCAAAATTTCAGGAAAAGTGCACGAGCCAATTGTGAGATATGAAATTTTGGCTCCTCCGTTGCAACGCTCCGAGCCATCGTTGCAACGGCGGGTGCCTCCGTTGCAACGCTCCCAGCCAACGATGCACCAAACCCAGCCTCCGTTGCAATGCTCCCAGCCAACGATGCATCGCGCCCAGCATGCGTTGCAACGCTCCCAGCGTCCGTTGAAAGCCGACCAGCGTCCGTTGCAACGGCCAAGGCCGACGTTGCACAAGCCGACCAGCATCCGTTGCAACGTCCCCAGCCAACGTTGCAACACGCACAGCATCCGTTGCAACGGCCCCCAGCCAATGCTGCAACGCACCCTGCCTCCGGTGCAACGGCCACGGCCAGCGTTGCATGGCGCCCTGCCTCTGTTGCAACGACCCCAGCCAACGCTGCAACGCCCCCAGCATCTGTTGCAACGGCCCCCAGCCGACGCTGCAACGCCCCCAGCATCTGTTGCAACGCCCCCAGCATCTGTTGCAACGGCCCCCAGCCAACGCTGCAACGCGCCCTGCCTCTGGTGCAACGGCAACGGCCGACGTTGCAAGCCGCCCTGTCTCCGTTGCAACGACCCCAGCAGACAT
>NW_026264497.1:128521-129223 GCF_000817695.3 Arachis duranensis
TGATGGTGTTTTTGTGGAAAAATGAATTTCCAACACACATATCCAACCGGCAAGTATATCGGGTCGCATCAAGTAGTAATAACTCACTTAGAGTGAGGTCGATCCCACAGGGATTGATGGATCAAGCAACTTTAGTGGGTGATTAGTTTAGTCAAGCTAACATTGAAGTGGAATTGAGTGAAATCGTAGCCAACAGAATTGTAAATGGCAAGAATTATAAAGTGCAGAAAGTAAATTGCATTGAAACTTAAAGAACAAGAAAGTAAAATAGCTGAAATTTAAATTGCAAGAAATATAAATTGCATCAAATGTAAAGGGGGCTGGGGTGCTAGAAATTAAATGAAAGCAGTAGATCCAAGCTTAGAACAATTGCAAGGAAATTAAATTGCAGGAAAAGTAAATTCAAGGTCACAGTAGATTAAATGTAAATTGCAGAAGAACACAAGTGTAGGAAATTAAATTGGGAGCAATGAGATGCAACAAAGAGACATAGATCATTTTTCAAGTCTCAAAGTGAAACTAACAATTTCAATGAAACAGTAAAAACAGAAGGAAAGCCAAGAGCTCAATTGCTCACTTGACCAAGACAGAAACAAAATTTAACTCAATTGTGAAACTCAGAAAAAAAATTCAAGATCTCAGGGAATCAATGAGACTAGAGAACAAGTCTAGATCTCAAGCCCTTCCTTGATCAATTCAGAG
>NW_026264497.1:129477-130337 GCF_000817695.3 Arachis duranensis
CCCCTTCCGAGCTCTAATTGATGCCTTTATATAGGCTTTACAAAATAAAAATTGAAAATGAAATTAAAACAAATTACAATTAAAATAAAAATCCTAATCTAATTGATCCATGTGCCTTTGAGTGATGATGTGGGCTTTGCTTGCTTTGGATTTGAGGAGAAATGGGTTTGGTTGGCCTTGATTCAATTTGGAGAGGAATTGCATTTAAATGAAATTTTGGTTGAATTTTGGCCCATGTTGCTCCCAGGAGGCTGCCCTGCCCTTGTGGAGGGCAGGGCAGAAAATGTTGCTTGCGCCCTTGGAGGGCAGAGCAGGGAAATTGTGCGTGCGGCTTGGTGTGTGAGGATGCTGCCCTGCCCTCACGGAGGGCAGGGCAGAAAAAAAATGGTGCGCCAGAAATTATGCTGTGGTGTGCGCTGGTGCTGCCAGAATCGTGCCTTGGTGCGCGCTGGTGCTGCCAGGATCGTGCCTTGGTGCGCCAAACTCATGCCACACAAAATGCTGCCCTGCCCTCGCGGAGGGCAGGGCAGTGTTTTCACTTTGATGTCCCAAGTTCGAACCATGGCCGAAACACACGCTACTTAATTTCCTTGGCTTTCTTTTTGCTTATTTTTGGCCCTTAAAGATGCCTCTCGTTCCTGCCTCAATTTTATGCCAAATATGGATTGCTATATATCGTTGGAAAGCTCTGAATGTCAGCTTTCCAACGCAACTGGAAGCACATCAATTGGACGTCTGTAGCTCAAGTTATAGCCCTTTGAAGGAGGCATGGTCATGCTGTGAGCGCCCAGATTTTACCTTAGCGAAATTCTTGCTTCCAACCTCAATGTGCATCACGATTCTGCCCTGCCCTTGGCAAG
>NW_026264497.1:138144-138941 GCF_000817695.3 Arachis duranensis
TAAGAAAAATTGCACGAGCCAATTGTGAGATATGAAAATTTGCCCCCTCCGTTGCAACGGTCGGTGCCTCCGTTGCACCGGCGGGTGCCTCCGATGCAACGCTCCCTGCCAACGATGCACCAACCCCAGCCTCCGTTGCAACGCTCCCAGCATCCGTTGCACCGCGCCCAGCATCCGTTGCAACGGCCCCCAGCCAACGTTGCAACGGCGGGTGCCTCCGATGCAACGCTCCCAGCCAACGATGCACCGCGCCCAGCAATCGTTGCAACGCGCCCAGCGTCCGTTGCACCGCGCCCAGCATCCGTTGCAACGGCCCCCAGCCAACGCTGCACCGCGCCCTGCCTCCGGTGCAACGGCCACGGCCAACGTTGCATGGCGCCCTGCCTCCGTTGCAACGACCCCAGCCAACGTTGCAACGCGTCCGGCATCCGTTGCAACGCACCCTGCCTACGTTGCACCGAGCCCAACATCCGTTGCAACGGCCCCAGCCATCGTTGCAACGCGACCTGCCTCCGTTGCAACCCCCTCGGCCAACGTTGCAACGCGCCCGGCATCCGTTGCAACGGCCCCCTGCCAACGTTGCACCGCGCCCGGCATCCGTTGCAACGCCCCCAGCATCTGTTGCAACGGCCCCCAGCCAACGCTGCAACGCGCCCTGCCTCCGGTGCAACGGTAGCCATAAACTTGATAGCTACGATTTTAGGAAATTGCACGATCGGCAAAAATTCCTTCCGGCAAGTGCACCGGTTATCGTCAAGTAAAAACTCACAATAGAGTGAGGTTGAATCCCACAAGGA
>NW_026264498.1:0-2166 GCF_000817695.3 Arachis duranensis
ACCACGTTACATCTTTGGTCTCGGTTTTATTCCATTATTCATCTTAGGAGACTATTGATCACGTTTTGGGGGTTGGCCATTCGGCCATGCCTGAACCTTCATCACTTATGTATTTTCAACGGTGGAGTTTCTACACACCATAGATTAAGGGTGTGGAGCTCTGCTGTACCTCGAGATTTAATGCAATTACTATTATCTTTTATTCAAATTCAATCTTATTTCTATTCTAAAATACTACTCGTACTTCAACATGATGGATGTGATGATCCGTGACACTCATCATCATCCGTCCCTATGAACGCATGCCTGACAACCACTTCCGTTCTACAAGCGAAAGCTAGAGTGTGTATCTCTTG
The DNA here is from genome assembly GCF_000817695.3 of Arachis duranensis. Lineage (NCBI taxonomy): Eukaryota > Viridiplantae > Streptophyta > Magnoliopsida > Fabales > Fabaceae > Arachis > Arachis duranensis. The sequence continues at coordinate 357 of NW_026264498.1, forward strand.
GATTCCTGATGCACGACGCATGGTTGCCCTCGCCTGACAACCGAGCCTTCCATTCCTTGAGATCAGAGTCTTCGTGGTATAAGCTAGAATTTATGGCGGCATTCATGAGAATCCAGAAAGTCTAAACCTTGTCTATGGTATTCCGAGTAGGATTCCGGGATTGAATGACTGTGACGAGCTTCAAACTCGCGATTGTTGGGCGTGATGACAAACGCAAAAGAATCAAGGGATTCTACTCCGACATGATCGAGAACCGACAGATGATTAGCCGTGTCGTGACAGAGCATTTGGACCTTTTTCACTGAGAGGATGGGATGTAGCCATTGACAACGGTGATGCCCTACATACATCTTGCCATGGAAAGGAGTAAGAAGGATTGGATGAAGGCAGTAGGAAAACAGAGATTCAGAAGGAACACAGCATCTTCATACGCCTATCTAAAATTCCCATCGATAATCTACATAAGTATTTCTATCTTTATTTTCAGTTTATTTATTATTATTATTCGAGAACTCCATAACCTTTTATTATCCGCCTGACTGAGATTTACAAGATGACCATAGCTTGCTTCATACCAACAATCTCTGTGGGATCGACCCTTACTCACGTAAGGTTTATTACTTGGACGACCCAGTGCACTTGCTAGTTAGTTGTGCGAGGTTGTGAAGAAAGTGCTGAGTTATAAACGTACATACCAAGTTGAATGCCATTATTAGAGATCACAATTTCGCCTGTCAAGTTTTTGGCGCCGTTGCCAGGGATTGTTCGAGTTTGGACAACTGACGGTTCATCTTGTTGCTCATATTAGGTAATTTTCTTTTTTTTTTGTTTTATTTTCAAAAAAAATTTTCAAAAATCTTTCAAAAAAATTATCACCTATTTTCGAAAATTTTCAGAGCCTTCAAGAATGAATTCTAGAGTTTCATATAACATGTTTTAGCTTGGCTGGCTATTAAGCCATGTCTAATTCATAGGATTTTGATTGAGGACTTTGGATTCATTACTTTCTTTTTCCTATATGTTTTTCGAAAAATATAAAATAAAATACAAAAAAAATAATAAAATCATAAAAATCAAAAAATATTTTTGTGTTTCTTGTTTGAGTCTTGTGTCATGTTTTAAGTTTAGTGTCAATTGCATATTCATATTGTTCTTGCATTTTTCGAAAAAAATTCATGCATTCATATTGTCCTTCATGATCTTCAAGTTGTTCTTGGTAAGTCTACTTGTTTGATCTTAATAATTTCTTGTTTTGTGTTCTTTGTTGTTTTTCGTATGCATTTGTGCATTCATAGTGTCTAAGCATTGCAAATTTCTAAGTCTGGTGTCTTGCATACTTTCTTTGCATCAAAAATTTTTCAAAAATCTGTTCTTGATGTTCATCATGATCTTCAAAGTGTTCTTGGTGTTCATCTTGACATTCATAGTGTTCTTGCATGCATCATGTGTTTTGATTCATAATTTTCATGTTGTGAGTCATTTTTTATGTTTCTCTCTCTCATAATTAAAAATTCAAAAATCAAAAAAATATCTTTTCCTTTCTTCTCTCAAAATTTCAAAAATCTGGGTTGACTCAGTCAAAAAATTTTTAAAATTAGTTGTTTCTTGTAAGTCAAGTCAAATTTTCAAATTTTAAAAATCTTATCTTTTCAAAAGTTTTTCAAAAATTAAATATTTTTCATTTTCCATATTAATTTACGAAAATCTTTTAAAATATTTTTCAAAAATATTTTTCTTAGTTTTATCTTTATTTTGGAAACTTAACGAACAAGTAATGTGATTGATTCAAAAATTTGAAGTTTGTTACTTT
>NW_026264498.1:3720-6421 GCF_000817695.3 Arachis duranensis
ACAAACTCATAGTAAAGTCCAGAAAAGTGAATTTTAAATAAAAACTAATAAAAATATAATAAAAACTAACTAAAATATACTAAAAACATACTAAAAACAATGCCAAAAAGTGTATAAATTATCCGCTCATCAAGGAGCTATCATGAAGCTGTGCCAAGTTGTTTGGTAATGAGACTTGGGAAGGTGAATCCCCCTTGCTCATTAGTGAACTAGATACATGGATTTAGAAAACTCTACCTCAAAAGAGACAATATCCTGGTAAATTCTTAATACCCTATACCATAGGCACCATGACCTTTGAGAAGGCTCTGTGTGACCTGGGGTCAGGTATAAATCTTATGCTACTCTCTATAATGGAGAAGTTGTGGATCTTTGAGGTACAAGCTGCAAGAATCTCATTAGAGTTGGCAGACAAGTCAATAAAACAAGCTTATGGATTGGTAGAGGACGTGTTAGTGAAGGTTAAAAGCCTTTACATCCCTGCTGATTTCATAATCTTAGACACTAGGAAGGAGGAGGATAAATGCATCATCCTTGGAAGACCCTTCTTAGCCACAGCAGGAGCTGTGATTGATGTTGACAGAGGAGAGCTAGTCCTTCAATTGAATGGGATACTACCTGGTGTTTAAAGCTTAAGGATCTTCCTCTGCAACCATGGAGAGGAAGCATGAAAAGCTTCTCTCAGTATAGAGTCAAACAAAGCCCCCACAATCAAGCTCTAAGTTTGGTGTTGGGAGGCCACAGCCAAACTCTAAGTTTGGTGTTGAATCCCCACTTCCAAACTCTAAGTTTAGTGTTGGGAGACTACAACATTGACCTAATCACCTGTGTGGCTCCATGAGAGCCCATTGTCAAGCTATTGACATTAAAGAAGCGCTTATTGGGAGGCAACCCAATTTTTATTTATCTAATTTTATTTTATTTTTATTGTTCTTTTATGTTTTATTAGGTTCATGATCATGTGGAGTCACAAAAAAATACTAAAATTAAAAACAGAATCAAAAATAGTAGAAGAAAAATCACATCCTGGAGGAAGGACTTATTGGCGTTCAAATGCCAGTAAGGAGCATCTGGCTGGCGTTCAACGCCAGAACAGAGCATGGATCTGGCGTTGAATGCCAGACACGAGCAGCATCCTGGTGTTTGAACGCTAGGAATATACCCTGAGAAGAGCTGGCGCTGAACGCCAGAAACAAGCATGGAACTAGCGTTCAATGCCAGAAACATGCTGTAATTGGGCGTTGAACGCGCAAAATAAGCATCATTTTGGCGTTTAAACGCCATAATTGTATGTAAAGGTGTTTTACATGCCTAATTGGTGCAGGGATGTAAATCCTTGAAACTTTAGGATCTGTGGACCCCACAGGATCATGCCAGGATCTGTGGACCCCACAAGATCCCTACCTACCTCCACTCATCTTCTCTCCTCTTCTTCACATTCATCCTCTCTTCCCCATAAACTCTCTTTCCCATAAAAACCCTTCACCAATCACCTCAATCTCTCTTTCCAATTACCCCCTTCACCACTCACATCCATCTACTCTTTTCCATAAACCCCACCTACCTTCAAAATTTAAAATTTCTTTCCCACCCAAACCCACCCTAAATAGCCGAACCTACTCCCTCTTCCCTCATTATATAAACCCCTCCATCCTTCTTCATTTTCACACAACACAACCCCCTCTTCTACACCTTAGCCGAATACACCCCCACTCTCCTCCATATTTTCTCTTCCTCTTCTTCTTTTCTTTCTTCTTTTGCTCGAGGGCGAGCAATATTCTAAGTTTGGTGTGGTAAAAGCATAGATTTTTGTTTTTCCATAACCACCTATGGCACCTAAGACCGCAGAAACCTCTAGAAAAGGGAAAGGGAAGACAAAAGCTTCCACCTCCGAGTCATGGGAGATGGAAAGATTCATCTCCAAAGCCCATCAAGACCACTTCTATGATGTTGTGGCCAAGAAGAAGGTGATCCCTGTGTCCCTTTCAAGCTTAAGAAAAATGAGTATCCAGAGATCCGACATGAGATCCAAAGAAGAGGTTGGGAAGTTCTGACCAACCCTATTCAACAAGTCAGAATCTTAATGGTTCAAGAGTTCTATGCCAATGCATGGACACTAGGAACCATGATCAAAGTGTGAACCCGAATCCAAAGAATTATCTTACAATGGTTCGGGGGAAATACTTAGATTTTAGTCCAGAACAATGGTTTGGGGGAAATGCTTAGATTTTAGTCCAGAAAATGTGAGGTTGGCATTCAACTTGCCCATGATGCAAGGAGATGCATGCCCCTACACAAGAAGGGTCAACTTTGATCAAAGGTTGGACCAAGTCCTTATGGACATATGTGTTGAAGGAGCTCAATGGAAAAGAGACTCCAAAGCCAAGCCGGTTCAATTAAGAAGACTGGACCTCAAGCCTATGGCTAGAGGATGGTTGGAGTTTATCCAAGGCTCTATCATTCCCACTAGCAACCGATCCGAAGTTACTGTGGATCGGACCATCATGATCCATAGCATCGTGAATGGAGAGGAAGTAGAAGTTCATAAAGTCATCTCCCTTGAATTCTACAAAATAGCCGAAAAGCCCTCTACCTTGGCAAGGCTAGCTTTTCCTCATTTTATTTGCCATCTATGTTACTCAGCTGGAGTTATCATAGAAGGAAACATCCCCATTGAGGAGGATAAGCCCATCACTAAGAA
>NW_026264498.1:9312-10934 GCF_000817695.3 Arachis duranensis
GAAATGGAAGAGAATCTCGTCCATCCTATCATCCTGGGGAGGCCATTCTTAGCCACAGCCAGGGCGCTTATAGATGTGGAGCGAGGAGAGCTAGTATTGAGGATACACGATGAACAGCTCACCTTCAACATTTTCAAACCCTTACAAGAAGCAGATCATGATAACAAAGAGTCAAAGGAAGAGTACAATAAGGAGCTGATGAAAGAGACAAGCACGGGAGCACAAGCACCACACCTGAAAACCCCCATTGGTGACAAGCAATGTGGTCAGAAGGAGCAACAGCCAAGTGTAATCCAAGAGGAACTAGACCCACCAGAGTCATATGAGACAGGCAACAAAACCCTCCTAAAAGAAGAAACCACAAGGAGCCAAGTGACATCAAGGAACACAAGGAAAAAGGCCCCAAGGGGATGGAAAAATAGGAAAATCCTTACAGAAGATTTCTCTCCAGGAGATGAAGTGGTATCTGCTTATCTTCCACTTATCCCACCTCATCTCCCTACCATCCCATCTCAGCTACCTCAAGTGTACACCATCAGCAAAATTCTGTCCTTAGAACATGTAGAGCTTCTCAACAAATCCCATGGAAACAGATTCACTGCAAGGGGGGAAGACTTGAAGCACTACCAACCACCCTGACAAAGGCCTAACGTCAAGCTAATGATGCTAAAGAAGCGCTTCATGGGAGGCAACCCATGTTCCATACCCTTTCTTTTTAATCTTTAATATTAGTTAATAAAGTAAGTTCATGAATTCTAAATCAACTTCGACAAACACTAAAAGAATCCCTACGTGCAGCATATAGTACATGATAAGTTTGGTGTTCAAGGCACATCAAGAGGGCTTGAACACACTCCATAATATGAGATTCTTTTCGAATCTTGTTGCACCATATAACCACAAACTAAGTTTGGTGTCACCAAAGTTGCATGCATGGGCATTGGATGGTTAGTTAATTTACATTCATGGATAGCATTTAGTTCTCTAAAAACAAAAAAATAAAATAAAAATAATACTTTAACAGTAGCCATTTCATACTTTAATTTTTCCCACCAAAAATTCAATTGACATTTTGCATTCTTTTGTCTTGTATAGGAAATCAAAAAGGGGATTGGTGGAACTTGATAGGACAACCAAAGAAAGGAGGTTCGGCTACTATACCAAGGAAAATACACACTTGTCCTCAAGGGGAGTATCTTGGGAAGTGCTGCCATGCAACATTGGGAGTTGGATAGCCTTGGAGACTGGTGGACGAAATTGTGATCACATCAATGTAGTATTTTTTGTTGTTGTATGGAATCATCATTATGGCACTTATGTGTGGACACAACTCCGTTCAACTAACCAGCAAGTGTACTGGGTCGTCCAAGTAATACCTTACGTGAGTAAGGGTCGATCCCACAGAGATTGTTGGTATGAAGCAAGCTATGGTCATCTTGTAAATCCCAGTGAGGAGGATAAAATTATGGAATTTAGAAAATCAAATATGATTAATAAAAATAAACAGAAAATAAAATAAGATAGAGATACTTATGTAAATCAATAGTGAGAATTTCAGATAAGTGTATGGAGATGCTGTGCTCCTCTTGAATCTCTACTTTCCTATTACAGTCATCCAATCC
>NW_026264499.1:0-808 GCF_000817695.3 Arachis duranensis
AGTGTTTGTACTTAATTGTGACAGTTGCCAAAGATCTGGCAATCTGCCTCACAGTTATGCCATGCCTCAACAAGGGATCTTTGTCGTTAGGATTTTTTCTAGTAAAGAATTTTATAAAATTGCGTTGTAAGTATAGATTCTAAATCAACAAGAATCCTTTCGTACAAACGTTTTGGTTGTCACAAGTAACAAACCCCTAAATAAATTGATAACCGAAGTATTTAAACCTCGGGTCGTCTTCTCAAGGAATTACAGGGAGGTATGTTCTTATTATTGGCTATGAGTTTTGTAAATCGTGGGTTTTGAGAATGAGGAGCAGATATGATAAATGACAAGTAAACTAAATAAATGACTGTAAAATAAACTCTTAGCAAGATATGAGAACTGGAAGTCCTATCCTAGTTATCCTTATCAATTGTGATGAGAATTGGATTTTTCTCCCACTTTGTTAACCTCTAACTATGAAGGTAAGTCAAGTGAATGAATTAATTCGAATCCTCAAGTCCCAGTCTTTCCTTGGGAAAAGTTAGAATTATTGGATCTCAAATTAATTCTTGAAGGATCCCAATTTTCAGTCAACAATGAGTTTGATAACTCAAGAGTCACCAATTAATCAACCAGAGCCAAAAGGAAGAAAAATCTAAATTATTTATATCATAAATAAGAGAAACAAATCATAGATCTGAAAAATACCTCGAATTATATTTAAATAAGAAAATAAATCCAAACATGGAACATTGAAAATAAATAAATACAAAGAATATTGAACCTGAGATGCAGAAGAAATATTCATAATCCTAATAAAAAT
>NW_026264499.1:5013-5431 GCF_000817695.3 Arachis duranensis
GAGTTCCTTGAGTGTCTGAACGTCTGGAAGATAATTGATTTATTGCTTGCTCCAGTTGATGAAGGGTTGCATGAAATTGATCTACTGTTTCCTTGAGACGATCCCTTGACTCTTGTTCCATTTCAATAGCATAACTGGGATCACCTTGCTCTTGGATTGATGGATGTGGGTGCTCTTCCATGGATGGTGGTGATGGGATGGGTGGTGATGAAATGGGTAGATCATTATATGGTTGAAAAGAAAGTGCACTAGAGCTTGAGGGTTGATTGTTGAAGGTATTTGGTGGTCCGATTTGGCTGACCAGAGCTTGTATAGTAGAGTTTAAATCGGCAAATACTTTCTCCATGGAGGTTTGGGGTGGATAGGAGGGTTCATTTTGATAATGATAAGGAGATGGTGTATATTGAGGTGGTGGTTC
>NW_026264499.1:7174-10933 GCF_000817695.3 Arachis duranensis
GATATTTTGATCTTTTTTCCTATTGTCACTATAATCGGGAAGGTGGCTTATCTACTGTATTCAGTGTAAATTAATTTGATTACATACCTAAATTGTTCAATGCTTAAAGTGTGACTGAGTTCTATCTCTACCTTACACTCACCGCAGTAGTAACAGCATATCAAGCCACATTATTGTGTATCATTTATACCTATCATATTATTATACATTTGTTCAATGCGTAAACATCGTACGTTATTAAAAAAATGTAAAAAATATTTTTCTCTTAAGGGAAGGGGAGTATTCACTGCCTGGCTTAATTTTATTTGACTTTAGCAGAAGTGTTACATCACTTTCTGCCCAACCTCACCAGATGTGATTGATGCTTTGCCACCACAGCATTATTAACAGCCTCTCGCATCAATGCCCGCTTTATCCTTCTCCTTGTTATAAATTTTTCGGGTGCCACTTTCTTATATGGATTCCAAAATAATGAACTTGTGAATAATATTGTACCTTTGAAGGTGGGTAACTATATATTCGACAAACTGCAAGTATACCAGCAGCAACCTGTGTCATCGCGCAAGAGTTTGAGCTGGAAATCAGATATTTTGGTATTTTTTCCTATTGTCACTAGAATCGAAAGGTGGTTTATCTACTGCAATTAGTGAAAGGTAATTTTATTACATACCTAAATTGTTCAATGCTAAAAGTGTGACTAAGATTCTCTACTACCTTATACTTATGGCACTAGTAATAACATATCAAGCCACATTATTGTCTATCATTTATACCATCATATTATGGTACATTAGTTCATGAGTAAATATCGTACAGTATTGAAAAAAATAAGTATAAAATATTTTTTCGCTTAGGGTAGGAGAGTGTTCACCGCCTGGCTTCATTCCATTTGAATTCACCACAGGTATTGCATCACTTTCCATCCAATCTCACCAGATGTTATTGATGCTTTGCTGCCACAACATTATCAACAGACTCCCGCATCGATGTCCACTTTGCCTATCTACCTGTTGAAACTTTTTCAGGTGGCACTTTCTTATATGGCTGGCAAAATGATGAACGTGCGAATAATGTTGTGCTATTCAAGGTGGGTAACTAATGTATTCATCAAACTGCAGCCACACTAATAGCAATAATTGGCATGGTGCAAGAGTCAGAAGCTGGGAATGGGATATTTTGATCTTTTTTCCTATTGTCACTATAATCGGGAAGGTGGCTTATCTACTGTATTCAGTGTAAATTAATTTGATTACATACCTAAATTGTTCAATGCTTAAAGTGTGACTGAGTTCTATCTCTACCTTACACTCACCGCAGTAGTAATAGCATATCAAGCCACATTATTGTGTATCATTTATACCTATCATATTATTATACATTTGTTCAATGCATAAACATCGTACGTTATTAAAAAAATGTAAAAAATATTTTTCTCTTAAGGGAAGGGGAGTATTCACTGCCTGGCTTAATTTTATTTGACTTTAGCACAGGTATTACATCACTTTCTGCCCAACCTCACCAGATGTTATTGATGCTTTGCCGCCACAGCATTATCAACAGCCTCCCGCATCAGTGCCCGCTTTATCCTTCTCCTTGTTATAAATTTTTCGGGTGACACTTTCTTATATGGATTCCAAAATAATGAACTTGTGAATAATGTTGTACCTTTGAAGGTGGGTAACTATATATTCGACAAACTGCAAGTATACCAGCAGCAACCTGTGTCATCGCGCAAGAGTTTGAGCTGGAAATCAGATATTTTGGTATTTTTTCCTATTGTCACTAGAATCGAAAGGTGGTTTATCTACTGCAATTAGTGAAAGGTAATTTTATTACATACCTAAATTGTTCAATGCTAAAAGTGTGACTAAGATTCTCCACTACCTTATACTTATGGCACTAGTAATAACATATCAAGTCACATTATTGTCTATCGTTTATACCATCATATTATGGTACATTAGTTCATGAGTAAATATCGTACAGTATTGAAAAAAATAAGTATAAAATATTTTTTCGCTTAGGGTAGGAGAGTGTTCACCGCCTGGCTTCATTTTATTTGAATTCACCACAGGTATTGCATCACTTTCCAGCCAATCTCACCAGATGTTATTGATGCTTTGCTGCCACAACATTATCAACAGACTCCCGCATCGATGTCCACTTTGCCTGTCTACCTGTTGAAACTTTTTCAGGTGGCACTTTCTTATATGGCTGGCAAAATGATGAACGTGCGAATAATGTTGTGCTATTCAAGGTGGGTAATTAATGTATTCATCAAACTACAGCCACACCAATAGCAATAATTGGCATGGTGCAAGAGTCAGAAGCTGGGAATGAGATATTTTGATCTTTTTTCCTATTGTCACTATAATTGGGAAGGTGGCTTATCTACTGTATTTAGTGTAAATTAATTTGATTACATACCTAAATCGTTCAATGCTTAAAGTGTGACTGAGTTCCATCTCTACCTTACACTCACGGCACTAGTAACAGCATATCAAGCCACATTATTGTGTATCATTTATACATATCATATTATTGTACATTTGTTCAATGCGTAAATATCGTACAGTATTAAAAAAATGTAAAAAATATTTTTTTCTTCAGGGAAGGGGAGTATTCACCGCCTGGCTTAATTTTATTTGACTTTAGCAGAAGTATTACATTACTTTCTGCCCAACCTCACCAGATGTGATTGATGCTTTGCCACCACAGCATTATCAACAGCCTCCCGCATCAATGCTCGCTTTATCCTTCTCCCTGTTATAAATTTTTCGGGTGCCCCTTTCTTATATGGATTCCAAAATAATGAACTTGTGAATAATGTTGTGCTATTCAAGGTGGGTAACTATATATTCGTCAAACTGCAAGTATACCAGCAGTAATATGTGTCATGGCTCAAGAGTTAGAAGCTGGAAATGAGATATGTTGGTCTTTTTTCCTATTATCACTAGAATCGAAAAGGTGGCTTATCTACTATATTTAGTGAAAGCTAATTTTATTACATACCTAAATTGTTCAATGCTAAAAGTGTGACTAAGTTTTTACACTACCTTATACTCCTGGCAAGAGTAACAACGTATCAAGCTACATTATTGCCTATCATTTATACCCATCATATTATGGTACATCAGTTCAATGAGTAAACATTGTACAGTATTGAAAAAAATAAGTATACAATATGTTTTAACTTAGGGTAAGAGAGTGTTCACCGCCTGGCTTCATTTCATTTGAATTCACCACAGGTATTGCATCACTTTCCAGCTAATCTCACCAAATGTTATTGATGCTTTGCTGCCACAACATTATCAACAGACTCCTACATCGATGTCTACTTTGCCTGTCTACCTGTTGAAACTTTTTCAGGTGACATTCTCTTATATGTCTGGTAAAATGAAGAACTTGCAAATATTGATGTGCTATTCAAGGTGGGTAACTATGTATTCATCAAACTGCAGCCACACCAGTAGCAATCAGTGGCATGGCGCAAAAGTCAGAAGCTGTGAATGAAATATTTTGGTCTTTTTTTCTATTGTCACTAGAATCCGGAAGGTGGCTTATCTGTTGCATTTAGTGTAAATTAATTTGATTACATACCTAAATTGTTCAATGATTAAAGTGTGACTGTGTTCCATATCTACCTTACACTCACGACACTCGTAAAAACAAATTAAGCCATATTATTGCGTATCATTTATACCCATCATATTACTGTTCATTTGTTCGATGAGTAAACATCATACAATATTAAAAAAA
>NW_026264500.1:0-270 GCF_000817695.3 Arachis duranensis
AACGTCCAAAGATGATCTAGAGATCTCAAGTGATCAAAAGATCCCCAGATATATATACAATAGTAAAAGGTCCTACTTATAGAAAACTAGTAGCCTAGGGTGTACAGAGATGAGTAAAAGACATAAAAATCCACTTCCGAGCCCACTTGGTGTGTGCTGGGTCTGAGCAATGAAGCATTTTCGTGTAGAGACTCTTCTTGGAGTTAAACGCCAGCTTTAGTGCCAGTTTGGGCGTTTAACTCCCATTTTGGTGCCAGTTCCGGCGTTTAA
>NW_026264500.1:333-624 GCF_000817695.3 Arachis duranensis
CTTTGAACGCCGGTTTGGGCCATCAAATCTTGGGCAAAGTATGGACTATCATATATTGCTGGAAAGCCCAGGATGTGTACTGTCCAACGCCGTTAAGAGCGCGCCAATTGGGTTTCTGTAGCTCCAGAAAATCCACTTTGAGTGCAGGGAGGTCAGAATCCAACAGCATCTGCAGTCCTTTTTAGTCTCTGAATCAGATTTTTGCTCAGGTCCCTCAATTTCAGCCAGAAAATACCTGAAATCACAGAAAAACACACAAACTAATAGTAAAGTCTAGAAAAGTTAATTTTA
>NW_026264500.1:8722-10933 GCF_000817695.3 Arachis duranensis
TTGGGCAAAGTATGGACTATCATATATTGCTGGAAAGTCCAAGATGTCTACTTTCCAACGCCGTTGAGAACGCGCCAATTGGGTTTCTGTAGCTCCAGAAAATCCACTTTGAGTGCAGGGAGGTCAGAATCCAACAGCATCTGCAGTCCTTTTTAGTCTCTGAATCAGATTTTTGCTCAGGTCCCTCAATTTCAGCCAGAAAATACCTGAAATCACAGAAAAACACACAAACTCATAGTAAAGTCCAGAAAAGTGAATTTTAACTAAAAACTAATAAAAATATACTAAAAACTAACTAGATCATACCAAAAACATACTAAAAACAATGCCAAAAAGCGTACAAATTATCCGCTCATCACAACACCAAACTTAAATTGTTGCTTGTCCTCAAGCAACTAAAAATCAAATAAGATAAAAAGAAGAGAATATGCAATGAATTCCAAAAACATCTATGAAGATCAGTTTTTGAATTTTTGAATTCTCTTTCAAGAAGTTCAAAACTGAATTTATTTTTCTGTTGCTTGATTGAAATTGAAACCATTGTTCAATTTTGACAAAGTTGATTTAAATTTGGCATGCGCTATTTTAAATGAAGTTTGGAATATCTTCGTTGTTTAATGGAAACCTATTCGTTTGTAATGCACCACTTATTTCCTTTACCAATTTATAAGCAAATTTATACCTCAGATTTTCTTTTCTAAATAGAGTTTAATTTTCTCTTTCGTCCTTGTTGTAATTTTTATAAACGCTTGTTTGAATATGAACTTTGAGAATTTTTGAACAACAATTTAATTTTTATTCCGAGTTTTATGATTGCTTTTGGTTAGGTTGTGCACCTAATTATCTTTCTAACATATTTGAGGAAATATTTTGGCTCTTAGCCAAACTTGTGTGCATTTTGTTTTTTTTTTTTAAATAAACTCTACATAATCTACTTTAACATGAAATTGAGTTAGAGAAAAGACATGTTTATGCTTTTGTTACTCTCTTGAAGGATGTTTGTTTTTAACTTCTTTTTCAGACTGCGAAGTGATTTTTTTTGCAAGTTTTCGATTCCTTTAAGAACAATGTATTCGGAAGTATTTTAATTGTGCTATTGAGTTCTGTGAGTTTTGTCTTGGGTATGAGATATTCTTCTCCATAAACCTCATACTTCTTCGACTCAGCTTGGATTTGTATCAAACTAACGCGCTGACTTTCTACCTATTGATCCAGTTGAATTTTCTTGATCCAAGGGTTATTTTTGAAGTTATCAATTGAATGGCTTTTAGCAAACTTCATTGCTTGAGCATCCTTTTTTATCTGGAATTGGATATATTCTCTCAAATCTATGAGTATTATCTTCGATAATTGTCTCTCCTTTCTAAATCTTGCATCCTTCTGAGATGACTTGAGAATTGTTTTGATATCACGTGCGACTAGTAGACGTAGTAAATTTTTGTATTATCTATGAGTATTATCGGATTATTTTCTATATTTAGATTATAAAGTTGACAGTTATGAAATAATAGGGATTTTACATGATTTGGATTAGACACGTGATATTTTAAATATTAATACTGCTATTTTGGAAATTGAAGAAATTAATTATATTATTTCTAATTATTTGATTTGGGCATTTTTATTGAAAATAATTTGTAAAATTAATGAGTAAATAGTATTTTCTATATACAAATAATGCTGGATTCAATTTGGGTTTCAATTATTATATTATTCCCAATTTTACTGGAAACTACCAAACTACCCCTAACCCAAATTTTCAAAATAAGGAAACCCTAACCTAGTAACCCGTTACCTGACCCGGTTCCCCTTTTGCCCACACTCAGCCCCCTAGCCCTCAGCAGCCGAATCCCTTCCCCCCAAAGCAACAGCACACACAGTTTCCTTTGTGTTCCCTGAAAGAAAGGAACAAAGAAAGAAAGAGAGATCTGAGGGGGAGTAGAGCTAATCGGAGGAGAAGGAGGGGATGGGGCCCTTGCCGCCACATCCATCGCGTGCTACTGCCGGTCTGGAACCACCACCGCCGACGCCTCCTGCTGATACGCCGCTGCTAGTGCTAGGGTCTGACGCTGCCTGTCACCGTCGCGAGCCCCTGGCTGTGATTAGCGGATAATTTATACACATTTTGGTATTGTTTTTAGATAGTTTTTAGTAGGATCTAGCTACTTTTTAGTATATTTTTATTAGTTTTTAAGCAAAATTCACATTTCT
>NW_026264501.1:0-430 GCF_000817695.3 Arachis duranensis
CCTCCCTTGCTCATTAATGAACTAGATACTTGGATTCAGAAAACTCTACCTCAAAAGAAACAAGATCCTGGCAAGTTCTTACTACCTTGCACCATTGGCACCATGAGCTTTGAAAAAGCTCTATGTAATCTTGGGTCAGGGATAAATCTGATGCCACTCTCTGTAATGGAGAAGCTAGGGATCATTGAGGTACAACCTGCCTTGTTCTCATTACAATTGGCAGACAAGTCATTGAGACAAGTTTATGGGACAGTAGAGGACGTTTTAGTAAAGGTTGAAGGCCTTTACATCCCTGCTGATTTTATAATCCTAGACACTAGGAAGGAAGATGATGAATGCATCATCCTAGGAAGACCTTTCCTAGCCACAGCAGAAGCTGTGATAGATGTCAACAGAGGAGAATTAGTCCTTCAATTGAATGGGGACTACC
>NW_026264501.1:5571-5854 GCF_000817695.3 Arachis duranensis
ATGATGGTGAACCCCTATACAAAGCTTGCCATGGAAAGGAGTAAGAAGGATTGAATAGAAGCAGTAGGAGAGCAGGCGTCCTTGAGCCATACAGCATCTCCATTCGCTTATCTGAAATTCTCACCAATGAATCTACATAAGTCTTCTATCTGTTTATTATTTCTATTTTCTTATTTTTATTTTCTAAACCCATAAACTATTTTAATCTGCCTAACTGAGATTTACAAGGTGACCATAGCTTGCTTCATACCAACAATCTCTGTGGGATCGACCCTTACTCACG
>NW_026264501.1:9640-10931 GCF_000817695.3 Arachis duranensis
TGAATATGATTTTGAATTTTCATGCCTGGTAAATGCATGCATCGTTTTGAAACACATGGCAACCTTCTAAGTTTGGTGTACCTTAAGGCACACCTAAGTTCATTGTTCAAAGAAGGGGATTATTTTTAGAACATATGCATAAGTCTTTTGATAAAGCATGTGACCAAACACTAAGTTTGGTGTCTGCATGTGCAACAATGTTCAAAAAAATCATGGACTCAAAACCATACGGACAAGGGATCATACATCAATTTTTTTTAAAAAAAATGCATCAATTGTGAGAACGGTTTGCATTGTTAAGCCGTCCCCTCAATAAAAGATAAGTTTGGTGTTCACCAACTTTTAGCATTTTATTTAGGGACACAATTGATCACAAAAAATTTTTTTTTAAACAAACCAAAACAATTTATTTTATCCTTGCAAATAAGTTGCCAACGATTATATTAATGTTCTAAGCTAGCTGTTTTGATTCAGGTGGGAGAAAAAGATTAAGACAAAAGCTAGGAGAGGTCACGGCTAGGAGAAGCTATGTGAGGAAGGTCACATGTGCATAGGAGAACGCGCTCATGGGGAACAAAATTTGCATGCATGCAACATTGAACACCGAGATACATGCAGCCAATGGAAGAAGGATCCTTGTCAAAGCCTCAACAATGCATGCAAACCGTCCATTCCATGAGTCCTTGAGATGACCAACTCAATCTCAGCCCTTCATGAGCACTAACGGTTCCTTCTTCATTCATTCATTGTGGTTTTGTTGAGAAGCTTGAAGACTTGGCCTATATGTAGCCGTTGGCACCAACACGGTATACACATTCTCATTCAAGCCACTTTCATATGAAAACCATACTCTTTTCCACTTCCAAAACCAATATAATTCCCTTACCTCACACATCAAAACCGAACCAAAACTCTGTCTAAACACAACACATATTTCTTCTCCTCTCACTTTTTCTTTCTTCTTACCTCAAATCTGATGGCCTCTTCAAGTTCAAAAAGAAGGCCAGGAAAGGAACCTATGGTAGCCGAACCTCCATCCTTTGATGCAACCAAATTTAGATCCCAATTCCATGAAGAGAGATATTATAGGTTCATGGAGACAAAGAATGTCATTTATGAGAAAGGCCTTGAGTTGAGAGACGGGGAATATCCCATTATGAGGCAAATCACTAAAGAAAGAAGGTGGGAACTTTTATGTGCTCCTCTTGTTGATATCAGTGCGGTTATGATTAGGGAGTTCTATGCAAATGCTGCAAAAGAAAACAAAAATGGTGCTCCCTACACAAGTTAT
>NW_026264502.1:0-1177 GCF_000817695.3 Arachis duranensis
GTTTATTTTATTGTACTTTTGCATATATACTGAGGTTATCTATATTTTTCAATACTAATCAAACTGAAGAACAATCACCAATAACAAATTTGCCATGCAAAAAGTAGCATGTCGTTGTCAATTAACTGCTCAAACTTCCATTACGAATTCTCTTAAATTGTTGAAACTAAACAAGCTTCCATCGATACGTCAACAAAATTTTAAAACTCAATACCAAGACTACAAAATACTAAATATGTATGTTTCCTAAAGAAATAATCCCGGAAGAAAAATTGCTCAGGAAGCAAAGAAAACATTGAAACAAAATTCCAAACTCAATGCCTAGTCCCAGCCAGTGGGAGCAACACCTCCAGGTGCAGGAACGGATGCCTGTGGAGCTGGAACTGGCTCCCAATCACCTGCAGCTGCGGATACAAAAGAACTTGGGTCAAATAAATTGCCATCACAGTTTTCGACAGAACTATGTTAAGGCGCACAGATTTTCTTGCATATCGAGGGAGAATGATTCAACACAACAACCTAGAATTATTTGACTAGAACATATTAGAAGCAAATGTGACAATTATGTTGCAACAAATTTAACAGATATAGAGTGGAAATAATTATTCTTACCGGCGTCTGAGGCCCAGTTAGCAGGAGCAGCTGCAATGGGTTGCTGAGGAACTGGTTCAGTCTAGGATTGTTCAGCTGTAACAGCCCCCCATTCCCCATCAGTTGTGGGGAAGCCGGCAATGCCAGCAGCACCAAAATCTTGAATGGCATATTCTGGGGTAGCTGGTAATTCCTCCTCCTCTTGTTGCTTGGCCTTTTCAGGTTCTCTATAGAAGAATAAATTCACCTACACATGAAAAGTTGACAAATTTAGCTAAGGTTAAAAAAACCACATAATAAGACTACTATCTTTTGTTAACCTATGAAATTTTTTACACCTGTATGTACAACAAGAAAGATTGTTCTAAATAAGTGCATACGAGATCAAACACTTACAATGCAGACATTGGGAAACACAATAAATCTAAAAGTGCTACAAAATAATAATAGTTCAATCCGTTAAGAGCAAAAATTAGTTTACCATTACGTCCCACTTAAGCCCCGGATGAATAGTACCCCTCATATGTAGAACCATCCTTGCTAATAACCAAAACAGACGACCAATACTATGCTTCTCCTTGTTATT
>NW_026264502.1:9973-10931 GCF_000817695.3 Arachis duranensis
GAATGCCAACATCAACATAGCGCATCGGAGAATCGGTGTCACAGAAGGCAATGGTCAAAATATTTCCAAGAGCACCTTCCTTAATGGGATACAGATATTTTTTTGAAAAAAAAAATAGAAAACAAACCCAAGACGAGATCAATTAATAACAGAATTTCAAACTCCCACAAAAAACATATTGACAGTTAATAATGAAACAAGTGAATAACATAAGTGGCACCTGATGATCAGTCCTTGGATCAGTCAGAATGAGTAGACGAGGCTCGTTATAGGATGTTTGCATTTGATTAGTGAATGTTCCAGGAGTGTGCCTTCCAGCAATTGCATTCGCACCAGTGTATTGTGCAAACTTAAGGACAACTCTCTGACCATATGGCCTAGCAGACTGAACAATGATGTCCTGCGGGTTCTCGATAGCAATAATAATCCTAGCAGCAAGTTGGAACTTCTCCCATGTCTTGCCAAGGTTAATTATGTAAATACCTAGGAACAAGGAATACGAAAAATCAACCAAACATAAAAATGCTTTCATAAGCTCTATCATAAAATTATGATTATAAGATGTTTTGAACACAAAGGTGGTCATACAAAATACACTTACTCGTATCAAAATCCTTATTAGAAATTAAATTGCCTCTTTGAATAGAAAGCACGAAACAAATAAAGAAAAATTGACAAACCACTAGATTATAACAAATTTATAAAAAGTATATATCAAAAAAGAAACCCTAGATACAGGAAAAGATAAATGTAAAAAAATCGAATACAAAATTCACAAAAGAGCAAGTAATGTATTACAAAAAATAACTACGCACATCTGTGTTGTTTGCATTAGATTTCAAGAACTGAACAACTCAACTACGCACATCCGTTTCTATTTCTCTAAACCCTAGTTTTGTTGTGAAATGACACCAATGCCCTCTTCTTCCTCCTCGTAAGCATAAATTATAAATTAAAA
>NW_026264503.1:0-1793 GCF_000817695.3 Arachis duranensis
ACCCAAGAGCTGTCTTGTGTGTCCTTAGCACTTGAATTAGTGCTTCCTCTTCTTGTGGATTTAAAGCAGAGCTTATGATCATTGGAAAAGTGTCACCTTCTCCCAGAAATGCATATTTCAGGGATGGTGGTAGTGGCTTGAGCTCGGGTTTAGGAGGCATATCTTCTTCCTGAGGAATTTTCAGAATCTCTTTTATTTCCTTTAGTTCCGTCAAATCAGGCTGAACATCTTTAAAGATGTCCTCTAGCTCTGATTTGAGACTTTCAGTCATATTGACCTCCTCCTCCAAAGAGTCAATAATATCAGCGCTCATGCAGTCATTTGATGTGTCTGGATGCTGCATAGCTTTGACAACATTCAACTTGAACTCATCCTCATTGACTCTCAGGGTTAATTCCCCTTTTTGGACGTCAATGAGGGTTCGTCCAGTTACTAGGAAAGGTCTTCCTAGAATGAGAGTTGCACTCTTGTGCTCCTCCATTTCTAGCACTACAAAGTCAGTGGGAAAGGCAAATGGCCCAACCTTGACAATCATGTCCTCAATTATGCCTGATGGATATTTAGTGGAGCCATCAGCAAGTTGGAGGCATATCCAGGTTGGTTTGACTTCTTCAGTCAAGCCAAACTTTCTGATAGTGGATGTAGGTATTAGGTTGATACTTGCCCCAAGATCACATAGAGCTTTCTTGGTACAAGTACCCTCTAATGTGCATGGTATCATAAAGCTTCCAGGGTCTTTAAGCTTCTCTGGTAAGCTTTTCAGAATGACTGCACTGCATTCTTCAGTGAGAAAAACTTTTTCAGTTTCTCTCCAATCTTTCTTATGACTTAAGATTTCTTTCATGAACTTAGCATAAGAGGGTATTTGCTCAAGTGCCTCTGCAAATGGGATCTTTATCTCATGAGTTCTGAGATAGTCTGCAAAGCGGGCAAATTGTTTATCCTGTTCTGCTTGGCAGAGTTTCTGAGGATAAGGCATCTTGGCTTTATATTCTTCAACCTTAGTTGCTGCAGGTTTATTCCCTACAGAGGTGATTGGAGAAGCCTTCTTAGAGGGGTTACTATCAGCACTTGCAGGTGTCTGATCCCTTTGTGACGTTTGAACGCCAGGATTGGGTGCTTTTTGGGTGTTTAACGCCAGATTGCAACCCTTTTCTGGCGTTTGAACGCCAGATTTGGCTATGCATTGGGCGTTTAATGCCACTTTCTTACCCTTTTCTGGCGTTTGAACGCCAGAGTCATTCCTCTCTGGGCTCTTACTGTCCTCAGAGGGAATTTGGGCAGTGGGTTGGTCATCCTCTGTCAGTTGTTGCTTTCTTGGCTTTCTGCTGCTTTGAGTTGTGTTATTCAACGTCTTTCCACTCCTCAGTTGAACTGCTTGGCATTCTTCTGTTATCTATTTAGATAACTGCTGTTTTGTCTGATTCAACTGTGATTCTATATTCTTGTTAGCAATTTTTGTTTCTTGGAGCATCTCTTTAAATTCTGCTAACTGTTTTGTCATCAGGAGTAATTACTAATTAAGCTCAACAATCTGTTCGTGAGGATTAGGATCAGTAGTTACTGCCATAGCTTCTTCTTTTGTAGAGGACTCACTGCTTGAGTATAGATGTTGATTTCTAGCAACAGTATCTATGAGCTCTTGAGCTTCTTCAATCGTCTTCCTCATATGTATAGATCCACCAGCTGAGTGGTCTAGAGACATCTGAGCTTTTTCTGTAAGCCCATAGTAGAAGATGTCTAACTGTACCCACTCTGAAAACATTTCAGAGGGGCATTTTCTTAGCATACCT
>NW_026264503.1:9286-10929 GCF_000817695.3 Arachis duranensis
ATCCATCAGGTTGAAGTACGAGTAGTATCTTAGAATAGAAATAAGATTGAAATTGAATAAAAGATAGTAGTAATTGCATTAAAACTCGGGGTACAGCAGAGCTCCAAACCCTTAATCTATGGTGTGTAGAAACTCCACCATTGAAAATACATAAGTGATGAAGGTCCAGGCATGGCCGAATGGCCAGCCCCCAAAACGTGATCACAGGATCAAAAATACAATCCAGGATCCACGATTGGTCAAAGACACCGAATACAATAGTAAAAAGTCCTATTTATACTAGACTAGCTACTAGGGTTTACAGAAGTAAGTAATTGATTCAGAAATCTACTTCCGGGGCCCACTTGGTGTGTGCTTGGGCTGAGCTTGAACTTTACACGAGCTGAGGCTTCTTTTGGAGTTGAACGCCAAGTTGTAACGTGTTTTTGGCATTCAACTCTGGTTCGTGACGTGTTTCTGGCGTTTGACTCCAGAATGCAGCATGGAACGCCAGTTTACGTTTTCTAATCATGAATAAAGTATGGACTATTAAATATTGCTGGAAAGCTCTGGATGTCTACTTTCCAACGCCATTGAGAGCTCACCATTTGGAGTTCTGTAGCTCCAAAAAATCCATTTCAAGTGCAGGGAGGTCAGAATCCAACAGCATCAGTAGTCATTTGTCAGCCTTTTATCAGAGTTTTGCTCAGGTCCCTCAATTTCAGCCAGAAATTACCTGAAATCACAGAAAAACACACAAACTCATAGTAAAGTCCAGAAATGTGAATTTAGCATAAAAGCTAATGAAAACATCCCTAAAAGTAGCTAGATTATACTAAAAACTATCTAAAAACAATGCCAAAAAGCGTATAAATTATCCGCTCATCAGTATTCGACCTACCCTAGCTTTTGAGACCGACCTCTTATGGACATGCAATGTGGCCCCTTCTTAGCTTCATCCGAACTCTTGGGGTTTTATAAAGATCTTTCAGTTGTTGTGTCAAGAGCTGGGTATTCGACCTACCCTAGCTATCTTCCTTTACTTGTTTGTTTTGACCAAGCCTGGGGTAGTCAAGAAGAAGGCCTCTTGGATTTTCTTCCGAGCTACTCAAGGGAAAAGGTATTTTTGATGTTTGATGAGTCTTTCCGTGATTTTAAGAACTATTACTTCAAGGTCCGAGCCGTTGAGGATGCTCGGCCTTTCTTTTTAGATGAAAATAATGAGCCTACCTTCCCTTTGTAGTGGCAAAAGGATGTAGTAGTGGTCAAATATTCTTGGGAGAGTCTGAGTGAAGTAGAACAAGCCTTTGTGGGTGTTTTAGAGGAACATTGGAGGGAGCCTCCTTATTTGGATACTAAAAAGTTTCTAGGAGATCCTTCCCTCCTCTGTGCTGAACTCGGTAGCGTCTGACTTCTTTCCGATAGTTTTCTTTTATTTTTTGACAATTTATCCCTTTCCAGTTGTCTAATATCTTTTCTGGTTTCTTTTCAGAGATGGTTAAATCTTCTGACTCTATGAAGGCCTTTCAGAAAGCCAAGAAGGCGACGGCTACCCAGAACTTGACGGCCAAGACATCGGGGGAAGGGTCTTCCCAGGTGCCCCCGAAGAGGCCGACTTCTGACCAGCAGGGTCTGAGGAAGATTATTCTGACCTCTGGAGTTCG
>NW_026264504.1:0-5684 GCF_000817695.3 Arachis duranensis
GCTGCCGCCGCCGCCGCCGTCCAGGAAGCTGCCGCTTCTGCTTGCCGTCGCCGTTGAGATCGCGGGCTTGGAACCGCCGCGCCTTCATTCCCGCTGCTCGCCTTTCCTGTCACAGCCACCGTCGCCGCCACGAAGTCCGTCGCCGTTGCTGCAGCTGTCAGCGCCGTCATCCATGGGTGAGGCAGAGGAGAGAGATCCGGGAGGAAGGGAGGATCAGGACCTGTCCAGCCACCGCGCACAGTTGCCGCTCCTATCACCGGCCATCCTCATCAAATCCGCCGCCTCCGAAGCTTCTGGCTGCGACTTCTGGCCGCACCTCAACCTCTGCCGCCGGAGAGCGCTGCTGCCACCGAAAACCGTCTGTGTATGTTGGAAACTGCCGCCGGAACCCCTGTCTTCTTGGTAAGCACTTTGTTTCTGAAACTTATTGAAATCAATATTCTGTTGCAATCTGTTGGAGATTCTGAGATGCTGGTACCGTAGGTTTGGGTTCCAATATTTGCGTGTCGAAATTAAGGTTGTTATTGAACCACCGGAGCTTTGGGGAGTGCCGGAGCTTCCGCCTGGTCGGTTTAGAGGGTCATTGCTGCTTTGTTTCTCGTGGTGAGGTTATTTGATTCTGTTTCAATTTATCGTAAATGTTTCATTACTAATTTCGTTCTATTCCGCTCAATATTAATTTCGCTTTAAATTCCAATTTATGTCAGAAAAGTGTTGTTACCGCGATTCTTAATGCCGCTATTGATATTGTCTGAAAATAAACAAGGTTGCTGCCGCTGCTGTAAAATTGAAGATAAATAAAAGAGTAATTGATGAGTCTAACTACTGAGCTTTGACTAAATCGAGGTAGGGGTTTTTCTTAAAACCTAATTTATATTACAGAGTTGTGATAACTAGATATTAATGTCAAAGAACATATGGCTGTGATTATGATTGTCTTCTAAATGTGGTTGTTTGTTGGACTGAATGATTGATTGCTTGATTGCTTGATTGCTTGATTGCTGAAAAGAAATTAGTTGGAAATGTTATTTAGTTGATTATTATGAAAATTGGCTTTTCTTGGTTTTGAAGCTATTTTTGATAATGTAAAGGAATTGGTTTTGGAAATGATTTGGAATATGAAACTGGATTAACTTTGGAAATGGTTTAATTTTGTGTTGGTGACTTTATAAATGATTTAGTATTTGAGCTGTTTTGATTTTAAAGAGAGATTTATTATGGGCACTGATTTGGTTTGAAAATAATTTGATATTGGAACTAGCTGAATCTTGGAAAATGATTGAGGTTTGGAAAAGGTTTGAGAAATGTTTGGATGGGACCCGAACAGGGTGGCAAAGTCCGAATTTTAGAGGAGATGCTGCCGAAATTTTATAAAATTGGAAGTTTTATTTGAAGTAATTAACTAAAGATTTGTTTTTAAACATTATATGTTTTAAGGATAATCTATTTATCAAAGAAAGAATTATGTTTTGGAATTAAGACTGTTAATGAACGGAATGGAAAGAGGATTGATGAGGATTTTTCTTTGAAATATGGCTTTTGAATGAATTTGGAAATGAGGTTTGGATTGATGAATGATTATGATGTTGAGAATGTTGAGATATGTGGCTTATGAATTTGAAATATCTGAGATACGAGGTTCCCTGGATTAAGTACCGTGGCTTGCCACCACGTGTACCAGGTTGAAAACTCGATACTCTGTTGACCCTACGACGTAAGTGTGACCGGGCACTATATAAATTCCCGGGAATGTTACCCCCATAGAGCAATATTGATTATTTGAGAAAAAGCTATGCATAGACTCTTGGGGATGCACGTCGGGGGACAGTCTAAGGACAATTCAGACTTGTCGGGTTGGCTGGATAACCGACAGATGAGCCTCATCAGCCATAGGACAGGCATGCATCATATGCATTTGTATGCTTTGCTTGGGTTTGAACTTGTTTTGGTGTGCCTAATTGTTAAACTGTTCTTAACTATTACCTCAACTATTTGCTGTAACTGCTACCTAAACCTGTGCTTTCCTTGTCTATTTTGCCTGTGTTTATCCTGGTGTGCTACTTTTGAGAATGAGCTTTGGTGCTGAATTGATGATTGTGTTGATTGTCTGTGTGGTTGGTCTATGACTAAGATTTTCTTATAAGAAAAGAAAGGTTTTGGATTTCTGAAAGATTAAATGTTGCCTCTTTAAAAAGGTTTTAAATGATTAGCTATTGGTTTTAAAAGATTCATAAGGCAATGATAATCACTGAGTTTGAAAACAGTTTTCTTATTAAGTATCGTCTTATAATAACTCTGAAACTCCATGGTGAGACCGTGTGATTAGGTTCTCACCCCCTACAACTGAACCTTTTCAGGAATCAGATGAAGAAACATAATGAGGAGTTATACTGCGTTTAGATTTATATGATGTTGAATTAATTAGATTATTTTTCTTCCCTCGTCTTTGTTATTACAATTTTGAAAGAGGGATAGGAGTTTTGTGTTTTATATGTATATTATATTATAAGCTATTATGTAAGAAATCTTGTATATGAATCTATGCCTGTTTGTTCTTTTTTAAAAGAATTGGTATTTATTTCTGGTTTTCAAAGGAACCAGTGACACGGTGTCGAGTCACAGGCTCCTATTTTAATATTCTGCTTCTATTCCGAAGGCGCACTTTGTCGAGTTAAGGCGCATTCGATGCTTCCTTATGGTATTTATTATGAGCTCAAGGCCGCTGATGAGTTGCTCGCCAGATTCGGTCTTGGCGAGCATGTCGTCGAAGGGCATGACTGTGTAATAGTACGTGTCATCAGAGATTATGAAGGCCATTTTCTCCTCATCGGGTCGGTGCATGGGTATCTGGTTGTACCCAGAGTATGCATCCATGAAGCTGAGGTATTGGTGACCGGATGCAGCGTCTACCAGTCCGTCAATGTTTGGCAGAGGAAAGGCGTCCTTTGGACAGGCTTTGTTCAAGTCCGTGTAGTCGACGCACATCTGCCACTTTCCGTTGGCTTTCTTAACTAAAACGACGTTAGCCAACCAGGTCGTATATGGTATTTCCTAAATGAAACCTGCCTCCAAGAGGGCCTTAACTTGTTTCTTGACTTCGATGTCTCTGTCAGGTGACATTTTTCGTCTCCTCTGGGTCACAGGTTTAGCTTTGGAATCCATGGCAAGTCGGTGGCACATTAAGTCGGGGTCAATTCTTGGCATGTCGGCATGAGTGAATACGATAGGCCTCTACTCCACTTTAGGAGACGTGTGAGCTCTTCCTTAAGGTCATGTGGGAGGTTCCTATTGATGAACGTGTATTTCTCTTTGGTTTGTCCTATTTGCAGTTTTTCCATGTCTCCCTCTGGTTCTGGTCTCAGTTGCCCATCTTGTCGGGCATCCAGGTCAGCTAGAAAGATGCCAGCCACGTCGTAGGATCTTTTCTGTAGAGCCAGGCTGGTGTTGTCGCATTCTACTGTGATTTTCCGGTCTTCGTGGATTGTTCCGATAGAGCCGTCTTCTGCAGTGAACTTCATGAGTAGGAATTTGGTGAAGATGACGGCAGAAAAGTCGTTGATTGTTTTTCTTTCGAGGATAACACTGTAGGTGGTGGAGTCCATGAGGACCACGAACTCGGATAGGATCGTCTTACTTTGGTTCCCTGTCCCTATGGTCAGGGGGAGGACAATGGAACCGTCTGGCTTGAGGAAGTTGTCTCCGAGTCCGGTTACTCCGTTGCTCTGTGTCTGGAGGTTTTCATCACGGAGTCTGAGCTTGTCGAAGGCTCCTCTGAAGAGGGTGTTGGAATCTGCTCCCATGTCTACCAGTATTCTTCTTACCAGCCCAGTTCCAATCTTTGCCGAGATAACGAAGGGGGCATTTTCTACCAAGGTGCTGTATTGGCAGTCCTCGGGAGAGAATGTTATCACATTTTTGGTGGTGACTACTGGGGTTTGGTTTCTAACTGCCAAGATTTTGAGGTCCTTTTTTAGCGCTGATTTCAATTTTCTTGGGGTTTCCTTGCTTGTAATCACGTTCAGGTTTAGGATGGTCCTTCTGGCTTTCTCTTGGTGGAGGGTTATGTCGAGGTGTTGTGATGTCGTGCTGCCATTTATTGGCGGCTACGACTTGGCTTACCTCTTCATCGTTTATGTATTCCTTTGCGATGCCCTGAATCTCGTGCATGGTCCACACTGGTCTGGTGGTGAGGTGTTTCTGAAAGTCTTCATTCATAAGCCCGTTAGTTAGGCAAAGCTTTACGACTGAGTCTGTGAGTCCGTCGATCGTCAAGCACTCGTTGTTGAACCGGTCGAGGTACTTCCTCGTGGATTCATCCTGTCTTTGGGTGACTCCCAACAAGCTGATGGGGTGTTTGGCTTTTGTGATTCTGGTGGTGAATTGGGCCATTAATTTCCTCGAGATATCGTGGAAGCTAGTTATGGACCTGTTGGGGAAGGCATTAAACTATTTAATCGCAGGTCTAGCTAGGGTTACTGAGAAGGCCCTGCATCGAACCGCATCGGCGACCCCTTCCAGGTTCATCCTGGCCTCGAAGGCCATTAGGTGTTACTGGGGATCCTTGGTTCTGTCATACTTCATGTCTGTGGATTGGTCAAAACCCTTAGGGAGTTTTGCTTTTAGGATTCTTTCCGTGAAGGGAGTAGCTCCCATTATTAGGTGCTCGCTCTTCGTGTGTTTGGCCTCTCGATGGCACCGGTCGTCATTTGCGTCACACCGGAGTTTTGGGTCGCGAGATACGCTGCGCTCATGCCTTTTGCCTTGACGCCATTCGAGTTATCTGTGACGGCCGGTGTCGCAGCGGGATCTTGATCTGGAAGTGGCGTGGCTTCCGTTCTCTGTGTGGTGTTCTTCTTGGCGGTAACCCGGTCTTCAAGTTCCTGTACTCGGAGGCAGAGATCTTGGATTATCTGGGCAGCATTGCCTCCTAGGTTTTCGGGAGCCCGAGTTTCAATGACTGCGGGGCCGTTCTCTTTGTTTTGTGGAGGGGTAGTCTGGGGAATAATGCTTGCTATCCTTCCATGGGTGTGGAGCATAGTTTAATTTCTCAGTGTTCGGGAGTTATTCCGGTCTCAGGGATTGCTCCTTGAATACATCCACCATTCCGTTGCGACGCGGTAGGATCCCCACAGATGGCGCCAATGTACTGGAAGCTTCCAATACATGTTATGAGATGTATCGGGGACCTTCGGGTCGGAATAGCTACCGGATTGTCGGTGGGAGCAATGGGGGTGATACCTGATGTATGAACCAAAATTTTCGAAAAAAATATTATTATTAGTTAATTTCAATTTATTTTATTAAAGATAAATTAAAGCAAATTTTGATTAATTGAGTTTAAAATAATTTAAGGTTTTATCTGATTTTATAATTATTGAATTATTTTCTATATTTGAATAATAAAGTTTAGCAAATATAAAATAATAAAATTTTTATATGACTTGGTTTAAATAATTGAGATTTTGGAATTTAATATTAATATTTTTATAAATAAAGAAAATTAATTATATTACCTTATAATTTCAATTAGTATTTTGATACAATAAATAATAGTTTAGAGTAATTTTAGAGATTTAATTAGATTTTATATTAACCCAAAAATCCCCAATTTTATCACAAAAATCCAAATTCCCAAATCAAAACCCCAAAATCCCAAAACACAACCCTAACTCTAATTTCCTTAA
>NW_026264504.1:8379-8923 GCF_000817695.3 Arachis duranensis
AAGGCTAACCTTGCCAAGGTAGAGGACTTGTCCGCCACCTTATAAAGTTCTTGGGATATCACCTCATGAACTTCTATTTCTTCTCCGATCATGATGCTATGAATCATGATAGCCCGGTCTATGGTAACTTCGGACCGGTTGCTAGTGGGAATGATTGAGCGTTGTATAAACTCTAACCATCCTCTAGCCACGGGTTTGAGGTCATGCCTTCTCAATTGAACCGACTTTCCTCTTGAATCTCTCTTCCATTGGGCGCCCTCTTCACAAATGACTGTGAGGACTTGGTCCAACATTTGATCAAAGTTGACCCTTCTAGTGTAAGCATGTTCATCTCCTTGCATCATGGGCAAGTTGAATGCCAACCTTACATTTTCCGGACTAAAATCCAAGTATTTCCCCCGAACCATAGTAAGATAATTCTTTGGATCCGGGTTCACACTTTGGTCATGGTTCTTGGTGATCCATGCATTGGCATAGAACTCTTGAACCATCAAGATTCCGACTTGTTGAATGAGGTTGGTAAGAACTTCCCAACCTCTTCTTC
>NW_026264504.1:9671-10928 GCF_000817695.3 Arachis duranensis
TTTTTCTTTCTGTTTTTCATTCTGTTTTTGCTTTTTTTCAATTGATTTTGTGACTTCCCATGATCATCAACCTATAGAAAACATAAAATAACAAAAGGAAAATAGATAAATATAACATTGGGTTGCCTCCCAACAAGCGCTTCTTTATTGTCATTAGCTTGACAGAGGACTCTCATGGAGCCTCAGAAATGCTCAGAACCGTGTTGGAACCTCCCAACACCAAACTTTGAGTTTGAATGTGGGGGTTCAACACCAAACTTAGAGTTTGGTTGTGGCCTCCCAACACCAAACTTAGAGTTTGACTGTGGGGGCTCTGTTTGGCTCTGTTTTGAGAGAAGCTCTTCATGCTTCCTCTCCATGATGACAGAGGGATATCCTTGAGCCTTAAACACCAAGGATTCTTCATTCACTTGAATGATCAATTCTCCTCTATCAACATCAATCACAGCCTTTGTTGTGGCTAGGAAGGGTCTGCCAAGGATGATGGATTCATCCATGCACTTCCCAGTTTCTAGGACTATGAAATCAGTAGGGATGTAATGGTCTTCAACTTTTACCAGAACATCCTCTACAAGTCCATAGGCTTGTTTTCTTGAATTGTCTGCCATCTCTAGTGAGATATTTTCAGCTTGCACCTCAAAGATCCCTAGCTTCTCCATAACAGAGAGAGGCATGAGGTTTACACTTGACCCTAGGTCACACAAGGCCTTCTTGAAGTTCATGGTGCCTATGGTACAAGGTATTGAAAACTTCCCAGGATTCTATCTCTTTTGAGGTAATTTCTGCCTAGACAAGTCATCCAGTTCTTTGGTGAGCAAAGGGGGTTCATCCTCCCAAGTCTCATTTCCAAATAACTTGTCATTTAGCTTCATGATTTCTCCAAGGTATTTAGCAACTTGCTCTTCAGTGACATACTCATCCTCTTCAGAAGAAGAATATTCATATGAGCTCATGAATGGCAAAAGTAAGTTCAATGGAATCTCTATGGTCTCATTTTGAGCCTCAGATTCCCATGGTTCCTCATTGGGGAACTCATTGGAGGCCAGTGGACGTCCATTGAGGTCTTCCTCAGTGGCGTTCACTGCCTCTCTCTCCTCTCCAAATTCGGCCATATTGATGGCCTTGCACTCTCCTTTTGATTTTCGTCTGTATTGCTTGGGAGAGTACTAGGAGGGAGTTCAGTAATTTTCTTGCTCAGCTGACCCACTTGTCCCTCCAAGTTTCTAATGGAGGATCTTGTTTCAGTCATGAAACTTT
>NW_026264505.1:0-488 GCF_000817695.3 Arachis duranensis
AACCAGACTCATGGCCAAAGGGGTGAGAGTTCATAGTAGTGAGAGATAATAAAAACAAAAACTAACAAAAAAGGAAAAAAAATTTTGAAAAATATTTACAATAACCAATAATAAGGCACACGTTTGCAATTCCCGGGCAACGGCGCCATTTTGACGTTAGGATTTTTGCTAGTAAAGAATTTTATAAAATTGCGTTGTAAGTATAGATTCTAAACCAACAAGAATCCCTTCGTACAAGCGTTTTGGTTGTCACAATGATCGGAGAAAATTTGTCTCTCAACAAATTTCCATTCGGCAAGTGTACCGAATTTGTCGTCAAGTAAAAACTCACAATAGAGTGAGGTCGAATCCCACAGGGATTGATTGATCAAGAACTTTAATTAGAGGAATAATCTAGTTGAGCGAATCCATGAATAGAGTTGATAATTGCAGAAATTAAAATGGCGAGAAAGTAAATGACTGAAAGTAAATAGCAGAATTGTAAATGG
>NW_026264505.1:4119-8184 GCF_000817695.3 Arachis duranensis
TGAATTCACCACAGGTATTGCATCACTTTCCAGCCAGCCTCACCAGATGTTATTGATGCTTTGCTGCCACAGCATTATCAACAGCCTCCCGCATCAGTGTCCACTTTGCATGTCTCCCTGTTGAAACTTTTTCAGGTACCACTTTTTTATATGGCTGGGAAAATAACAAACTTGCGAATAATGTTGTGCTATTCAAGGTGGGTAACTATGTATTCGTCAAATTGCACCCATACCAGTAGCAATCAGTGGCATGGCGCAAAAGTCAGAAGCTGTGAATGAAATATTTTGGTCTTTTTTTCTATTGTCACTAGAATCCGGAAGGTGGCTTATCTGTTGCATTTAGTGTAAATTAATTTGATTACATACCTAAATTGTTCAATGATTAAAGTGTGACTGTGTTCCATATCTACCTTACACTCACGACACTCGTAAAAACAAATTAAGCCATATTATTGCGTATCATTTATACCCATCATATTACTGTTCATTTGTTCGATGAGTAAACATCATACAATATTAAAAAAATATGTAAAAATATTTTTTTTTCTTCAGGGAAGGGGAGTATTCACTGCCTGGCATAATTTTATTTGAGTTTAGCACAAGTATTGCATCACTTTCTGCCCAACCTCACCAGATGTCATTGATGCTTTGCCGCCACAGCATTATCAATAGCCTCCAGCATTAGTGCCTGCTTTGTCCTACTCCCTGTTATAACATTTTCGTTTGCCACTTTCTTATATGGCTTCCAAAATAATGAACTTGTGAATAATATTGTGCTATTCAAGGTGGGTAACTATGTATTCGTCAAACTACATGTATACCAGCAGCAATATGCGTCATGGCGCAAGAGTTAAAAGCTAGAAATGAGATATTTTAGTCTTTTTTCCTATTATCACTGGAATCAGAAATGTGCCTTATCTACTACATTTAGTGACGGTTAATTTTATTACATACCTAAATTGTTCAATGCTAAAAGTGTGACTAAGGTTCTACTCTACCTTATACTCATGGCACTAGTAACAACATATCATGCCACATTATTGTCTATCATTTATTCCCATCATATTATGGTACATTAGTTCAATGAGTAAACATCGTACAGTATTGAAAAAAATAAGTAAAAAATGTTTCTTCCCTTAGGGAAGGAGAGTGTTCACCGCCTGGCTTGATTTCATTTGAATTCACCACAGGTATTGCAGCACTTTCCAGCCAACCTCACCAGATGTTATTGATGCTTTGCTACCACAACATTATTAGCAACCTCTCGCATCAATGTCCACTTTGCCTGTCTCCCTGTTGAAACTTTTTCAGGTGCCACTTTCTTATATGGCTGGCAAAATGATGAACTTGCGAATAATGTTGTGTTATTCAAGGTGAGTAACTATGTATTCGTCAAACTACAGCCATACCAGTAGCAATCAGTGGCATAGCGCAAGAGTCAGAAGCTGGGAATGAAATATTTTGGTCTTTTTTCCAATTGTCACTAGAAACGGGAAGGTGGCTTATCTACTGCATTTAATGTAAATTAATTTGATTACATACCTAAATTATTTAAAGCTTAAAGTGTGACTGAGTTCCATCTCTATCTTACACTCATGGCACTAGTAAAAAACATACTAAGCCATATTATTGTGTATCATTTATACCCATCATATTATTGTATATTTATCCAATGAGTAAACATCGTACAATATTAAAAAAATATTCAAAAAATATTTTTTTGTTCTAGGAAGGGGAATATTCAATGCCTGGTCTAATTTTATTTGACTTTAGCACAAGTATTGAATCACTTTCTATCCAACCTCACCTGATGTTATTGATGCTTTGGCACTACAGCATTATCAACATCCTCCCGCATCAATGCCCGCTTTGTGCTTCTCCCTATTATAACTTTTTCGGGTGCCACTTTTTTATATGGCTTCCAAAATAATGAACTTGTGAATAATGTTGTGCTATTCAAGGTGAGTAACTATGTATTCGTCAAACTGCAAGTATACGAGCAGCAATCTGTGTCATAGCGCAAGAGTTATAAGCTGGAATTGAGATATTTGGTCTTTTTTCCAATTGTCACTAGAATCGAAAAGGTGGCTTATCTACTACATTTAGTGAAAGTTAATTTTATTACATACCAAAATTGTTCGATGCTAAAAGTGTGACTAAGTTTCTACACTTCCTTATGCTCATGGCAATAGTAACAAAATATCAAGCCACATTTTTGTCTATCATTTATACCCATCATATTATGGTACATTAGTTCAATGAGTAAACATTGTACGATATTGAAAAAAATAAGTAAAAAATATTTTTTTCATCAGGGAAGGAGAGTGTTCACCGCTTGGCTTCATTTTATTTAAATACACCATAGGTATTGCATCACTTTCCAGCCAACCTCACCAGATGTTATTGATGCTTTGCTACCACAGCATTATCAACAGCCTCCCACATCAATATCCACTTTGCCTATCTCTCTGTTGAACCTTTTTCAGGTGCCACTTTCTTATATGGCTGGAAAAATGATGAACTTGTGAATAAAGTTGTGCTATTCAAGGTGGGTAACTATGTATTTATCAAACTATAGTCATACCAGTAGCAATCGGTGGTATGGCACAAGAGTCATACTCGTGGTGAATTCAAATGAAATCAAGCCAGGCGGTGAACACTCCTTACCTAAGGGAAAAAAACAATTTTTACTTATTTTATTCAATACTATACGATGTTTACTCAATGAACTAATGTCCCATAATATGATAGACACTAATGTAGCTTAATATGCGGTTTCTAGTGCCATGAGTATAAGGTAGAGTAGAAACTTAGTCACACTTTTAGCATTGATCAATTTAGGTTTGTAGTCAAATTAACTTTCACTAAATGTAGTAGATAAGCCACCTTTCCGATTCTAGTAAAAATAGGAAAAAAGACTAAAATATCTTATTTCTAGCTTCTAACTCTTATGCCATGACACAGATTGCTGCAAGTATGCATGCAGTTTGACGAATACATAGTTATCCACCTTGAATAGCACAACATTATTCGCAAGTTTATCATTTCACCAGCCATATAAGAAAGTGGCACCTGAAAAAGTTTCAACAAGGAGATAGGCAAAGTGGACATTGATGCGGGAGGCTGTTGATAATGCTGTTGACAACAAAGTATCAATAACATCTGGTTTGGTTGGCTGGAAAGTGATGCAATACCTGTGGTGAATTCAAATAAAATGAAGACAGGCGGTGAACACTCTCCTTCCCTAATGGAAAAAATATTTTTTACTTATTTTTTTCAATACTGAATGATGTTTACCCTATTGAACAAATGTACGATAAAATAATAGGTATAGATACACAATAATGTGGCTTGATATGTTATTACTAGTGCCGTGAGTGTAAGGTAGGGATGAAACTCAATCACACTTTAAGCGTTGAACAATTTTGGTATGTAATCAAATTAATTTACACTAAATGCAGTAGATATGACACCTTCCCGATTCTAGTGACAATAGGAATAAAGACCAAAATATCTAATTCCTAGCTTTTGACTGTTCTGCCATGCCACTGATTGCTACTGGGATGGCTGCAGTTTGACGAATACATAGTTACCCACCTTGAATAGCACAATATTATTCGCAAGTTCATCATTTTGCCAGCCATATAAGAAGGTGGCACTTGAAAAAGTTTCAACAGGAAGACAGGCAAGCTGGACATTGATGCGGGAGGCTGTTGATAATGTTGTGGCAGCAAAGCACCAAGAACATCTGGTGAGATTGGCTGGAAAGTGATACAATACCTGTGGTGAATTCAAATGAAATCAAGCCAGGCGGTGAACACTCTCCTTCCCTAAGGTAAAAAATATTTTTTACTTATTTTTTTCAATACTGTACGATGTTTACTCATTGAACTAATGTACCATAATATGATGGGTGTAAATGATAGATAATAATGTGGCTTGACATGTTGTCACTAGTGCCATGTGTATAAGGTAGAGTAGAAACTTAGACACACTTTTTGCATTGAACAATTTAGGTATGTAATAAAATTAACTTTCACTAAATGTAGTAGATAAGCCACCTTT
>NW_026264505.1:9291-10922 GCF_000817695.3 Arachis duranensis
GGAGACAGGAAAAGTGGACATTGATGCGAGAGGCTATTGATAATGCTGTGGTAGCAAAGCATCAATAACATCTGGTGAGGTTGGCTGGAAAGTGATGCAATACCTACGGTGAATTCAAATGAAATGAAGCCAGGCGGTGAAAACTCTCCTTCCCTAAGGGAACAAGTATTTTTTATTTATTTTTTTAATACTGTACGATGTTTACTAATTAAACTAGTGGACCATAATATGATGGGTATAAATGATAGACAATAATGTGGCTTGATATGTTGTTACTAGTGCCATGAGTATAAGGTAGACAAGAAACTTAGTCACACTTTTAGTATTGAACAATTTAGGTATGTAATCAAATTAACTTTCACTAAATGTAGTAGATAAGCCATCTTTCTGATTCTAGTGACAATAGGAGAAAGACTAAAATCTCTCATTTCCAGCTTCTAACTCTTGTGCTATGAAACAGATTGCTGCTGGTATACCTGCAGTTTGACGAATACATAGTTACCCACCTTGAATAGCATAGCATTATTCATAAGTTCATTATTTTGGAAGCCAGATAAGAAAGTGGCACCCGAAAAAGTTATAACAAGGAGAAGCACAAAGCGGGCATTGATGCGGGAGGCTGTTGATAATGCTGTGGTGGTAAAGCATCAATAGCATCTGGTGAGGTTTGTAGAAAGTGATGTAATACTTGTGCTAAAGTCAAATAAAATTAAGCAAGGCGGTGAATACACTTCAACAAAAACACTCAACAAGTTTGACATTTTTTAGTTGGAAACTGGGGTTATTACCGAGCCTCTTTGGGATGCTGCAACAAATCCCTTGCCATACTCGAGTAATCCAGTATTTGTACGAGAGTTTACTATAAAACTTCTAAGCACTTCATTTCCCAACATGACATCAGCAGAGGTAATTTGAGTGAACAGTTGATTGTCCCCTCCTTTACCAGAACAGATAACTAATTACAAGCGATGTGTAGGTTACGCAATTTGTAACTGGACTCTTTGAATCTACAAAGGATCTTTCAACATTTAAGACTCACATACGAGACTTTCTTGTACAGTCAAAAGAATTTTCATCGCAGGTAATTCTTTTTGTTAATTCAACAAAATTGCTCATTTAATTGATTTACATTTACTGATTTTACTAGGTGAATTTTTCTATGGCTAAAGTTATTCATATTGGAAAAATAGTGTATCTACTAGATGAGCTATATGTTGCTGTCACTGACAGCTTGCTTGTATTGAAGCTCCATTAATAATTTTAAATACTATTAATTTCAAGAATTTTAAATAATGAATTGTGAATGTCATTATAAATATTTGTCTAACTACTTTTTTATATAATTATGCAGGATAATAATGAAGATTATGCAGATTATTATTGTGGTTTATTGGCTAAGATAGAGTAGTGTTAGGAATGAATACATGTATGGTTGACTAAGACTTTTATTAGAAGATACTTATGTAGGATACGTTTTCTTGTAGGGTATTAGTAGTAAATTTCAAGTGGTATCATGGTTATTTTGATATGGCTATGTTTACTCTAATGTAAGATGTATGAATATTCACAATTAACTTCATTTTAGTACTTTTGGATCATTATTATAAATATATTTTGGTTAGAGATAATTT
>NW_026264506.1:0-785 GCF_000817695.3 Arachis duranensis
CCTTACTCGCGTAAGGTTTATTACTTGGATGACCCAGTACACTTGCTGGTTAGTTGTGCAAAGTTGTGTTTATGCCATGGTGTTGAACACCAAGTTTTTGGATTAATTGAGTTGTGAAAAGTAGTGATCACAATTTCGTGCACCAAGTTTTTGGCGCCGTTGCCGGGGATTGTTGAGTTTGGACAACTGACGATTCATCTTGTTGCTTAGATTAGGTATTTTTTTTCAGAATTCTTAAGAATGAATTCTAGAGTTTCATGATGATCTGTTAAAGTCTGGCTGGCTGTGAAGCCATGTCTAATTTAATTGGACCGAGGTTTCAACCTATCATCACAAGAGCTTGTTGACTTCTATCAATCTTGCTGTTGGAGCAATGATCTGCTAAGGCTTGGCTGGCCATTGGCCATGTCTAGTGTTTTGGACCGGAGCTTTCTTTGAAAGCTTGGCTGGCTATGAAGCCATGTCTAATTCCTGGACCGGAGTCTTAGACTAACATTGCATGATTCCTGGAATTCTCATTAAGAATTTTGATACCTTTATCACTTAATTTTCGAAAAAGCACAAAAAAATTTACAAAATCATAAAAACCAAAAATATTTTATGTTTCTTGTTGAGTCTAGAGTCTCATGATTAGTTTGGTGTCAATTGCATGTTTCTATTTTTCATGCATTCATTCATGTGTTTTAAAGTGATCTTCAAGATGTTCTTGATGATTTCATTACTCTGATCTTTAATTTCTCTTGACTTGAGTGTTTGTGTGTCTCATATGCATTCTCATTTTGTTA
>NW_026264506.1:8000-10919 GCF_000817695.3 Arachis duranensis
AACGGTGAAACCCTTGCTTAAGCTTGCCATGGAAAGGAGTAGGAAGGATTGGATGAAGACAGTAGGAAAGCAGAGAGACGGAAGGGACAAACATCTTCATACGCTTATCTGAAATTCCTACCAATGAATTACTTAAGTATCTCTATCTTTATCTTTATGTTTTATTCATCATTCATAACCATTTGAGTTTGCCTGAC
Source organism: Arachis duranensis (assembly GCF_000817695.3). Classification (NCBI taxonomy): domain Eukaryota; kingdom Viridiplantae; phylum Streptophyta; class Magnoliopsida; order Fabales; family Fabaceae; genus Arachis; species Arachis duranensis. The sequence goes on from NW_026264506.1 coordinate 8,198, forward strand.
TAAGATTTACAAGGTGACCATAGCTTGCTTCATACCAACAATCTCTGTGGGATCGACCCTTACTCGCGTAAGGTTTATTACTTGGACGACCTAGTACACTTGCTGGTTAATTGTGCGAAGTTGTGTTTATGCCATGGTGTTGAACACCAAGTTTTTGGATTAATTGAGTTGTGAAAAGTAGTGATCACAATTTCGTGCACCATGCTTCTGCAAACAGAATCTTTATTTCAAGAGTCCTGAGATAGTCTGCAAAGCAGGCAAATTGCTTATCCTATTTCGCTTGGCGGAGTTTCTGAGGATAAGGCATTTTGGCTTTGTATTCCTCAATCTTAGTTACTACAGGTTTATTTCCTACAGATGTGGTTAGAGAAGCCTTTTTAGAGGGGTTGCTATCAGCACTTGTTTGTGTCTGATCCCTCACTGGCGTTTGAATGTCAGGGTTGGAAGCTGGATTGGCGTTGGACGCTAACTCCTTACCTATTTCTGGCATTTGAACGCCAAAACTGAGCTTTCCTTGGGCGTTTAACGCCAACTCCTTGCCTGTTTGTGGCGTTTGAACGCCAGAACTGAGCATGGATTGGGCGTTTAACGCCAGCTCTTCACCCTTTTCTGGCGTTTGAGCGCCATAATTATTCCTATCTGGGCTCTTACTGTTCTCAGAGGGATTTTGGGTATCAGTTTGTTCATTTATTGGCTTTCTGCTACCTTGAAGTGAGGTATTTAATATTTTTCCACTTTTTAATTGAACTTCTTGGCACTCTTCTGTTATTTGTTTTGATAACTGTTGTTTTGTTTGCTTCAACTGTACTTCCATATTCATATTAGCCATTCTTGTGTCTTGTAGTATCTCCTTGAATTTGGCTAGCTGTTTTGTTAGAAAATCTAATTACTGATTGAATCCAGTAACTTGTTCTGCAGGATTGAGTTCAGCAGTTACTGTTTTAGCCTCTTCTTTCATGGAAGACTCACTACTTAGGTACAGATGTTGATTTCTGGCAAATGTATCAATGAGCTCTTGAGCTTCTTCAATTGTTTTTCTCATGTGTATAGATCCACCAGCTGAGTGCTCCAAAGACATCTAAACTTTCTCTGTAAGCCCATAATAAAAGATGTCTAACTGCACCCACTCTGAAAATATTTCAGAGGGGCTTTTTCTTAGCATCTCTCTATATCTCTCCCAGGCATCATAAAGAGATTCATTATCTTCTTGTTTAAAGCCTTGGATGTTTAGCCTTAGCTGTGTCATCCGTTTTGGAGGAAAATATTGATTCAAGAATTTTTTTGACAGCTGTTTCCATGTCCTTATGCTAGTCTTAGGTTGGTTATTTTTAACCACCTCTTAGCTTGGTCTTTTACAGCAAATGGAAACAGTAATAATCTGTAGACATTCTGATCTACTTCCTTATCATGTACTGTGTCAGCAATTTGTAAAAATTGTGCTAGAAACTCTGTAGGTTCTTCCTGTGGAAGACCGGAGTACTGGCAACTTTGCTGCACCATGATAATGAGCTGAGGATTCAACTCAAAACTACTGACTCCGATGGAGGGTATACAGATACTACTCCTATATGAAGCAGTAATGGGGTTAGCATATGACCCCAGAGTCCTTCTGGACTGTTCATTTCCACTTAGGTCCATGATGGAGAAAGGGAGATGACGTGGATTTATTTTATTATATTTAAAAAAATTTGAAATAATAAAATAAAATAAAATAAAAACTACAAAAAAGATTTGAAAATATTTTATGAGGATTTTCGAAAAAGTGAGGAGAGAGAAAGTGGTTAGGATATTTTTGAAAAAGATATGATTTTAAAAAACTTAAAAGGATATGATTTGAAAAATTTTGACCAAGTCAACCCAATGAATTCAAAAATTATGAGAAATTAAAGGAAAAGATAATTTTTTTATTTTTGAATTTTATTATGAATGAAAAAAATACACAAAAGACACAAGACTTAAAATTTTTAGATCTAATGCTCTTTGTTTTCGAAAATTTTGGAGGAAAAACACCAAGGCACACCAAACTTAAAAATTTTAAGATCAAAACATAAAGAAGACTCAAGAACACCTTGAAGACTTACAAGAACAACAAGAACAAAAGAAAGAACACTAAACTTAAAATTTTTAGAAAACCAAAATAAAATTTTCGAAAACTAAAGAAAAATTAACAAGAAAACACCAAACTTAAAATTTGGCACAAGATTTAATCAAAGAAAAATTGTTTTTGAAAAAGTTTTTTTTTAAAAAGAAGATACCCAATTACCAAGAACGCAAGCACAATGCTCTAGCCAACTGAGCTATAAATGTAACATGTTTTAAAAAGGTATCTTTAAAAGAAAATAATGCAATTGACACCAAACTTAAGATATGAAACTAAACTCAAACAAAAAGACTCCAAGAAAAATTAAAAACTAATAAAGAAAAATAATATTTTTGAAGGATTTTTTTTAAAAGGAATAATAGAAGATGCAATCCTAGTGACTCTAAATCAAAAAGACAAATTTTTCCTAATCTAAGTAACAAGATAAACCGTCAGTTGTCCAAACTCGAACAATCCCTGGCAACGGCACCAAAAACTTAGTGCACAAAATTATAAATCACACTTTTCACAACTCGTACCACTAACCAGCAAGTGCACTGTGTCATCCAAGTAATACCTTACGTGAGTAAGGGTCGATCCCACAGAGATTGTTGGCTTGAAGCAAGCTATGGTTATCTTGTA
>NW_026264507.1:0-6338 GCF_000817695.3 Arachis duranensis
GCGGCTTTGGTATATTGGAGACCGAAACCTTGAAGGTTTATTTATATTTGAGCATGGCACCCATTAAACCCTAAAGCCCAAATAAAATAGTATCTAAAACCTAAAAGATAATATATCTAAAATCCAAAAGATAATTATCTAAGGAACAAAAGATAATATCCGGTTTTATTCTCATTTAATTCCAAATCAAAAGTAACAATGACTTATCCAATTAGCATTTATAACAATAAATGAGATCATCATTATATAAGTCATTTAATTTGAAATAGCATCATTTGTGATTATAATTGATATATGTATTGCCCACAAATAAGTTAGGAAATTAACTTAACATCCTCAAGAAATCTCGCATTTCCCATTTCAAAAATATACCTTGATGCAGGATTGTAAAACTTGTACCCCCGTGAGCGCTCAGCGTAACCAACAAAGTAGCAACTAATTGTCCTTGAGTCCAATTTTCTTTCATGCGGCCTATAAGGTCGCGCCTCAGTTGGACATCCCCAAATATGCAGATGCTTTATACTAGGCCTTTTTCCAGTCCAAATTTCATATGGGGTTTTGTTAACTGCTTTGCTTGGCACACTATTAAGGATGTACACTGCGGTCTTTAATACTTCTCCCTAGAGTGATTCAGGCAAGGAAGAATGAATAATCATACTTCTCACCATATCTTTAAGAGTTCGGTTCCTTCGCTCTGCAACACCATTCATGCTAGGTTTGCCTGGCATGGTGTATTGCGGAACAATACCACACTCCTCTAGGAAAAGAGCAAAAGACTCGGGACGTTGCTCACCTGAACCGTCATATCTTTCGTAGTATTCACCACCACGATCAGATTTTGACAGCTTTAATTTTCTTTCCAAGTTGAAGTTCAACTTCAGCTTTAAAAGACTTGAAAACATCCAAGACTTGGGACTTTTCATGAATTAAATATAGATACCCATTACGAGAGTAATCATCTATGAACGTAATAAAGTACCGTTGTCCATTCCAAGAGACAGTAGGGAATGAGCCACACATATCGGTATGTATCAGTTCTAAGACATCTTTAGCTCTCTCGGTACCTAATTTCCTTTCATTTGTCTTTTTTTTCTTTATGCACTCAATGCAGATTTCAAAGTGTGCCAAATTTAGGGGTTCGAGAATTTCATCTGACACGAGCCTTTGAATTCTCTGTTTAGAGATGTGGCCTAGGCGTTTGTGCCATAATGATGCCGAATTCTCATTCAGTTTTTGTTTTATACCAGTTTGCAGTATTTCATTATTATAGGAATTTAAGTTAAGCCTATATAGATTATCCACCAAATGACCAGAGTAAATATTATTTGAATTATAAAAGAGACTGACTTTATTGTCTCCGAATGAACAAAAATAACATTATTTGTCCAAACCAGAAACAGAAACCAAATTTCGTCTAAATGACGGTACATAAAATGTCTCTAATAAATCCAAGTAAAATCCACTTGTGGAACATAATCTAAAGGTTCCTATAGCTTCGACTGCAACTATACTGCCGTCTGCCACGTAGATGTATCTTTTAGCATCACTTGGCGGTCGGCTCTACAGGCAACCCTGCATAGTGACACTTACATGAGTAGTAGCAGCAGAATCTACCCACCAAGTATCAACAGGTGCATAACTTAAACTAGTCTCAGAACAAACGAAAGTAAGAATTATACCCTTCTTCACACGCCAAGTGACATATTTGGTACAATCCTTCTTCATGTGTCCCACCTTCTTACAGAAAAAACAGGTTGAAACTTGATCCTGTTTCTTAGCCTTTTTCTGCTGAGAAGGCGCATCCACAGTAGTATCACACTTTCTCTTTTATACTGAGAAGATAAAGCCATGTGAGCACTGAATTTCTTAGTAAAGAATTTCTCAACATTCTTTAGGAACTGTTTGGCATTTTTATCCTCGGTAATTGAGCGCCGAAACACCTCAGGAATTGAGCGTTTCATGATCATAATGCTCATTCGATTAGATCTCTCTCACTTCTCTATTTTAACCTCATTGAGATTTTCCGGAGTGGAAGTAGGTTTCTCCTCTCGAAGAGCTATATCTAGATCCATACAACCGAGGACAATCTCCACGGTATCTTTCCAAACTTTAAAGTTTGAACCATTCAGCATAGAAATACTGCTAATTTGTGCAGAAACATTGGTAGCTAAAGCCATAGTTTCTGGATTAGAACAAAAGAACATGCAGTAAACATTAGTTAAATAATGGAAAAAATCCATATTGAGATATCTAGAACAACATTAATTTTCAATCTTTGGATAGAAAAATTAACTGTAAGTGATACTCTCATTGCAGTAATCAAATATTGTCAAAATTCCTGTCACATATTAAGCCTTTCTTTGGACCGACTTAATGCGCACATGGAGATTTAAACTTCGCAACCTATTTATTACCGCATATATTTTCTATTAATTGGCCAAACAATAACCTTCCTTTGGGCCGATTATTGACCGCATAATTAATAGAAAATAAACAAAAGTGCGCAATGCTTATTATTTGACCAAACAATAAACTTTCTTTGGGCCGATTATTGTTCGCATAAATAATAAGCATTACTTTATTCTTAATTAGTTACCCAAATATGTATTTACCATCAATATGTGTATGTAATTCGGCCAAATATAGACCTTTCTTTGGCCGACCAATTTTCGCATGAAAACCATATTCCTAATGTTTTGAATAAATCAATTTTCACAAAAGAGGCTACTTTGACAGCATAATATTCAATCAATTTATTTCAAAACCAAATTTTTATAAAATAAATGGGTATAATAATCCAAATTGTCACTAATTTTTTTATGTAACAATTAAATAAAAATTTTTTTTTCTTTAAACCGGACAAGAAATTAAATCTTAATAAAAAAAATTTAACAACTCCGATTAGTTTCGTATATATTATCGGCAGCTTATTATCACTATTTTCTCCAAAAAGAACGAATCCATGAAACAGATGCCGAAGAGGTGCATGATCATTATCCACACACATATGTTACTTTACTCAAAAGACAAAGGCGCAGTACATTCATATATACAAAATACATTAACAAATAAATCAATACATATAAAGAAGGCACTGTAATTCATAAGGTCAATGTATACACATTAAAACAAATAACGAATTCACCGGATCCGTAAAATTGAATTCGATCCAAATAACGCAAACATGTTTTGATCCGGTGAAATTAAAAAATTAATATTTTCAATGGCTCAATTATGGACGGCTCTGATACCATTTGTTAAAATAAATTAATTTCAATAACCCCAGATCATTCATATTGAATCACCAAAATATTATAATGCAGAAGCGTACCTGAATTCATAAACATGAATGATGATTGGAAGAGTTTGGATCTTGTGGTTCTTTCGATCTTTCTCAACCAAAGCCTTGTGTATTTTTAGGTGGCTAAATTGTAACTCTTTTGATGGGAAAAGAGTAACAAAGGTGGCTTTGGTATATTGGGGACCGAAACCCTGAAGGTCTATTTATATTTGAGCATGACACCCATTAAACCCTAAAGCCCAAATAAAATAGTATCTAAAGCCCAAAAGATAATATATCTAAAATCCAAAAGTTAATTATCTAAGGAACAAAAGATAATATTCGATTTTATTCTCATTTAATTCCAAATCAAAAGTAACAATGACTTATCCAATTAGCATTTATAACAATAAATGAGATAATCATTATATAAGTCATTTAATTTGAAATAGCATCATTTGTGATTATAATTGATATATGTATTGCCCACAAATAAGTTAGAAAATTAAATAATTTCCTAACACCGCCACCGCCGCTTCCTCGCCGTCAGATCTCATCGTTTCCTTTCTTCCTCAGCACACACCTACACTAACGGCAAGAGAGGAGAGAGAGCAGAGGGAGAGAGAAAGAGAAGCGGAGAGGAAGAGAAGAGAAGAACAGACTAGGACAAATCCAAGAATTTTAATATAGAAGGACCGAATTTTAGATAAATTTTTTATTTTATAAAAATAATTAATATATAGTTATTTTTAATATTACATAAAGAAATATAACAATATCAATAATACATTATAAAATTATAAAATACCAATAAGTTATAACGTGATTTGTTAAAAATTATCACATATTTTATTAATTAAAATTAATTCTTTCAAAAAATTTTAAAATTTTAAAAATAAATTATAAATTATTAATTATTTGAAAGACACAGTATCCTTATAAAATACAAAATATAACATTTTTATAAATTTTTTTAACAACGTAAATTTAGAAGAAAAATGAATATTTTTTATAAAAAAAATATCTAAAGTATATAATGTGATTACTAAAATATAACTACGTAAGTAATTATTAATATAATAATATAAATATCAAATATGTTCATATAAAAAAATAAATGATTTTTTAAAATAAATATAAAGATTATTATATAAAAACTAATTTGAAATGTACAAAGACTTGAAGGTATGATATTAAATTGATAAGTAAAAAATATTAGTATTGGAAAGGGATTTTTTCTAACTCCAGTTGAAATTAACCTACTAATACAGTTCTTGTGTCAAAATCAGGAAGTAGTTGAAGCTAAAAGATTTTTAGAAGAATGCCTGAATAAGAGTTGTGCCATCAATGCGTAAACTTTACTACTATAATTCATGGTTTTTGTCAAATTGGTGACTTGCTGCTCTATCAGTGCTAGAGGACATGTACTTAGTCAACAAACATCTTGATGTTGTCACATTTACAACATTGTTTGATGCATTGGGGAGGACAGATAGATTGGACGAGGCTGCTGAGTTAATAACGAAGATGCTGTGCAAAGGTTTGGAACCTACTCCGGTAACATATAGGACAGTGATCCACCATTATTGTAAATGGGAGCCAGTAGATGATACGTTAAAACTATTGGAAAAAATGCTTGTTAGGAAGCTATTAAGAACATTATACAATCAAGTAATTGAGAAGCTTTGTGCTTTTGGGTAACCCGAGGAGGCTGAGAAACTTCTGAAAAAAAAAAAAGGTGCTGAGAACAGCATCAAACCTTAATGCTAATACATGCCATGTTCTCATTGAAAGCTATTTGACTAAAGGACTTCCTCTATCAGCAAATCGAGTGACTTCTAGAATGTTCAGTCGTAATTTGGTTCCTGATTTGAAGTTGTGTCAGAAAGTGAGCAAAAAACTGATGTCGGATGAAAAGTTGGTTGAGACTGATAACCTTATGTTGCAACTTGTCGAGCGTGGAATACAACAAAATGAGACAAATTTGTGATGTTAGCTACTACTCCAAACTTAAAGGTTGTGCCAATGGTGCTATGTTGTGGTAAAGCCATTCTTTGTTCTATGAAAAATGGTTCTGATTTTCGAGAAAGCAAAATTTATTTATGTAATCTTAAATATGGTTTAGATAATTGTCTTTTTTATGTTTGGCACATATGTATTTCTTTTTGGTGGTGATGATGATAGGCATATCATTTTCATGCTAGTGTTGTGCTTATATATTTAAGTTTGATAACAAGGAAAAAAGAATTTAAGAGTAGAGTATACATCTTTTTCTAAATATTATTTACATGATATATTATTTTACAAGTTGTGCATGAAAATGAATTTTAACATTGTGGTTCTTGTTGACAATTACATGCTTTTTTTCCAATTGATGGCTAATTGGAAAAGTTTATACCATTAAATACATTATTGATGGCTAATTGATGACTACAACTCACAAAATCTGCTGACCCTAACACTCCTCATTAAAAAATATCTTATACTTCAAAAACTAATTTGATTATTAACTCTTTTGTTATGACGAGGATGGATAAGGGTGATGGATGCCCATTTATGAGGGCACATTTTCCCTATGTTGAAAGAAATAAATGAAGTTTGAAATGTAAACTTTGTATGCCTATAAATACATGTGCTGAGGCAAAGAGGAATACACACAGCAATAAAAAGAAAGCTAATATACTCTCTCTCTCTCTTCTTACTAATACTTCTCTCTTTTATGTTGCAATCAAATACCCTTCTTCTTATATTACTATTACAATTCTTTCTCTTCTTTTATTTTATAAGTATTTTAAATTCTATTTTCTATTACTCTTTACATATAATATTAATAGCAATATTAACCATCTTTATTATATTGAGATAGTATCAAATGCAAATCTCTCTCTCTTTATTTTTAATACTTTTTCTTATCTTTGTATATATATACACAATACAACATATAATATTATTATATATATATAATAATTATTGAGCTAATTATATTAATAATAAAGTCTTCTATTTATACATCTCTATTTTATATCTTTTATTTATTTTATAACATCTTTAATCAATA
>NW_026264507.1:8054-9104 GCF_000817695.3 Arachis duranensis
TGAACATCCAGTAGCTTATGTTCACACACAAAATGGGTTAGCAGAATCACTTATTAAGCGCCTCCAATTAATTGCTAGACCCTTACTTATGAGAACAAATCTCCCAACCTCGGTTTGGGGGCATGCTATTTTACATGCCGTAGCACTTATTCGTTTGAGGCCAACAAGTTATCATCAATTCTCTCCTATGCAATTAGCTTTTGGCCAGCAGCCAAATGTTTCCCATTTAAGAATATTTGGGTGTGCAATATATGTTCCCATTGCACCACCTAATCGCACCAAAATGGGACCTCAAAGAAAATTGGGGATATATGTTGGATATGATTCTCCCTCTATAGTGAGGTATCTTGAGATACAAACTGGTGATGTGTTTAAAGCCCGGTTTGCGGATTGTCATTTTGATGAATCAAAATTTCCAACATTAGGGGGAGAGAATAAGCTTCCTGAAAAGGAACTTAATTGGAATGCATCATCGTTGATGCATTTAGATCCTCGATCAGGGCAACGTGAACTAGAAGTTCAAAAGATTATACATTTGCAAAGAATAGCAAATGAATTTCCTGATGCATTTTCCGATACAAAGAGGATAACCAAATCTTATATACCAGCGGAAAATGCCTCAATTCGAATTGACGTCCCAGTAGGACAAGTAACCACTGAAGCAAATTCACGCCAGAAGCGTGGCAGGGCGGAAAATGCCCCAATTCGAATTGATGTCCCAGTAGGACAAATAGCCACGGAAGTAAATACACGCCAGAAGCGTGGCAGGCCTGTCGGTTCCAAAGATAAAAATCCTCGAAAGAGAAAAGAGGTAAATACGATTCCTGTTGAAAAAGACATAGTAAAGACACCGGCAGTTGTCCAAAATTCTAATATAACGCCAGAAGACGTTCAGGTACCTGAAAATTGTGAAAATGACGAGATCTCGATAAATTATGTCTTTACAGGAGAGAAATGGGACCGAAATAAGACAATTGTCAATGAAATATTTGCATATAATGTGGCATCAGATATCATGCATGAAAGTAAGGATCTTGAGCCAAGATCAGT
>NW_026264507.1:10212-10908 GCF_000817695.3 Arachis duranensis
TTTGAAGATAATACAGCATGCATTGCTCAACTTAAAGGCGGATACATTAAAGGCGATAGAACAAAGCACATTTCTCCCAAATTCTTCTTCACTCATGATCTTCAAAATCAAGGGACAATTGATGTCCAACAGATCCGTTCAAGTGACAATCTGGCAGATTTATTTACAAAGTCACTCCCAAAATCCTCCTTTGAAAGATTGGTACATGAGATTGGGATGCGCCGATTTCGAGACGTTAAATGATGTCGGCAAGAGGGGGAGACTGTACTCTTTTTTCCTTGGTCAGGTTTTTTCCCATTGGGTTTTTCTTGACAAGGTTTTTAATGAGGCAGTCCCCATCACTAAAGGATATTGTACTCTTTTTCCTTCACTAAGGTTTTTTCCCACTGGGTTTTTCTTTAGTAAGGTTTTAATGAGGCAATAATCCTAAATGGTCATCCAAGGGGGAGTGTTATGACGAGGATGGATAAGGGTGATGGATGCCCATTTATGAGGGCACATTTTCCCTATGTTGAAAGAAATAAATGAAGTTTGAAATGTAAACTTTGTATGCCTATAAATACATGTGCTGAGGCAAAGAGGAATACACACAGCAATAAAAAGAAAGCTAATATACTCTCTCTCTCTTCTTACTAATACTTCTCTCTTTTATGTTGCAATCAAATACCCTTCTTCTTATATTACTATTACAATTCT